>NW_027139706.1:0-111267 GCF_035084215.1 Heptranchias perlo | reverse complement strand
TGGGAGACCATTTATTTTTAAACTGTGGTCCCCGAGTTCTAGTCTCTCCCACAAGGGGAAACATCCTCTCAGCATCTGCCCCTTCGAGTCTCCTTAGGATCTTACATGTTTCAATAAGATCACCTCTCATTCTTCTAAACTCCAGTGTGTACAGGCCCAACTTGTGCAACCTTTCCTCATAAGATAACCCCCTCATCCCAGGAATCAGTCGAGTGAACCTTCTCTGAACCGCCTCCAAAGCAATTATGTCCTTCCTTAAATAAGGAGACCAAAACTGCACACAGTATATTCTAGATGTGGTCTCGTAGGGCAGAGCAGGGTCTGTTGCCCAAATAAGAGTTCTATACAGAAATGCAGATAGCATAAGGAATAAAACAAGTGAATCAGACAGTTAAAACAAGTATAAAAGGATTGTTCGCAACATAGCTGCCAGACTGGGCCTGCGGTAGGTGATGAGCAAACCAACTTGACTTTGCCCTCACCAATCTACCTGTCACAGATGCATCTGTCCATGACAGTATTGGTAGGAGTGACCACCGCACAGTCCTCGTGGAGACGAAGTCCCGTCTTTGCACTGAGGACACCATCCAACGTGTTGTGTGGCACTACCACCGTGCTAAATGGGATAGATTCAGAACAGATCTCGCAGCTCAAAACTGGGCATCCATGAGGCGCTGTGGGCCATCAGCAGCAGTGGAATTGTATTCCACCACAATCTGTAACCTCATGGCCTGACATTTTCCTCACTCCACCATTACCAACAAGCCAGGGGATCAACCCTGGTTCAATGAGGAGTGTAGAAGAGCAGGCCAGGAGCAGCACCAGGCGTATCTAAAAATGAGGTGCCAACCTGGTGAAGCTACAACTCAGGACTACATGCATGGTAAACAGTGGAAGCAACATGCTATAGACAGAGCTAAGCGATTCCACAACCAACGGATCAGATCAAAGCTCTGCAGTCCTGCCACATCCAGTCGTGAATGGTGGTGGACAATTAAACAACCTACGGGAGGAGGAGGCTCTGCAAACATCCCCATCCTCAATGATGGCGGAGTCCAGCACGTGAGTGCAAAGGACAAGGCTGAAGCGTTTGCAACCATCTTCAGCCAGAAGTGCCGAGTGGATGATCCATCTCGGCCTCCTCCCGATATCCCCACCATCACAGAAGCCAGTCTTCAGCCAATTCGATTCACTCCACGTGATATCAAGAAACAAGATTGGGAGTGTTAAGAACCGAGCCCCTCTCCACACCCCCCCCCACTTCCTCGTCTCCAACCAGCGAGTCCCTGATGTGGGCAACACTGTGCTGTGGCAGCGGTCGGACTGCGGAGTCCCCGTGGGTTTGGGGGTTCAGGGGCCCGTGTGGGAGTGCGGAGTCCCCGTGGGTTTGGGGGTTCAGGGGCCGTGTGGGAGTGCAGAGTCCCCGTGGGTTTGGGGGTTCAGGGGCCCGTGTGGGAGTGCGGAGTCCCGTGGGTTTGGGGGTTCAGGGGCCCGTGTGGGAGTGCGGAGTCCCCGTGGGTTTGGGGGTTCAGGGGCCCATGTGGGAGTGCGCAGTCCGTGTCCATGGACCAGTAATGTCGGCGAGGGCCGGTCCTAAGCTTTGTGTTTTCTTGTTCTCAGGCCATTTTCGAGTTCCTGACCAGCTGATTATTCTCAACACCAAACATGGAGTTGAAGCCAAGAACTATGAAGATGTGAGTGCCCGTGCTTTATATCGCCTTCCCTGCGGTAATGTAGAATCTGCAGTTGAGAAACAGGCCATTCGGCCCAGTGGCTTCATGCCAGTGTTTATCCTCCACACGAGCCTCCTCCCACTCTGCCCCCATATCCCTCTATTCCTTTCTCCCTCATATACGCATCAAGCCTCCCCTTAAATACTATTCGCCTCAACCACTCTGTGTCACAGCGAGTTCCACATTCTCACCACTCTCTGTAAAGAAGTTCCTCCTGAATTCTTTACTTGATCTTTTAGTGCCTCTCTTATATTTCGGCCCCCTTGTTCTGGTCTCCCCCACATTCACCAATCCTAATTTTGAATATCTCTATCAGGTCTCCTCTTAGTCTTTTACAGAGAAAAGAGCCCCAGCCTGCTCAATCTATCGTGACGGGCACGTCCGCATCCACTCAATTCCGGTAACGTCCTTGTAAATCCTTCCCGCACTGCCTCCAGTGCTTCAATATCCTTTCTGTACTGCGGGTCTCTCAAGTCAACAATGGATTTACTACATCTTTGTCCGATCTTACAGACCGTCTCTCTCTCTCTCTCTCTCTCTCTCTCCCTGCCTGCCCAGATCGCCAAGGCGGAGAAGCTGAAGCCACTTGAGGTGGAGCTGCGACGATTGGAGGATCTGTCAGAGTCGATCGTCAATGACTTTGCCTACATGAAGCAGCGAGAGGAAGAGATGAGGGACACCAATGGTAGGAGCACCCAGCACAGGCTTCAGTCTGCAACACCCGCCCCTTCTCCACTTACTGCTCTCGGTCTCGGGGACCCTGTCTCGTTCCTCGGTCAGCGTCACTCACCCCTCCGAGTCAGAAGTTTGTGGGTTTTAGCTCCCTCCACCTCCCGGGACATGAGCCCCTCTCCCCTTCTCTCCCCCATAGCACGAGTCTCAGCTTCATACGGTTATCCAGTCGTCCTGTGAAAGATGCAGTGTGCTCTGCTTCAGGCACTTTGTGGCAAAGCATCCCTTGCCCCAACTGCCCTCCACTAGCCCTCGGAGTAAAGAGGGGTGGTCTAGGGCTTGGGTACCAGGGGCCAGGGGTTAAAAGGACTGCAGGACTGATCCCCAGTGTCAAAGGGACTTCGTTTTTTAAAAAAACGTACATTTATTTCGCCCCTTCCACGACCTCGGGACGTCCCAGAGCACTGTATAGCCAGTAATGTACTGTTTTGAAGTGTAGTCACTGTTGCAATTTAGGGAATGGGCAGCCAATTTGCGCACAGCAAGATCCCACAAACAGCGTTGTGATAATGACCAGATAATCTGTGTTTTAGTGGCGTTGGTTGAGGGATAAATATTGGCCAGAACACCCAGGGGAGAATTCTGCTCTTCTCCCATTAGTGGCCGTGGGATCTTTTACGTCCACCTGAGAGGGGCAGGCAGGGACTCAGTTTAACGTCTCATCCGAAAGACGGTACCTCCGACAGTGCGGCACTCCCTCAGTACTGCACTGGGAGTGTCGGCCTGGATTAGGTGCTCGAGTCTCTGGAGTGGGGCTCGAACCCACCATCTTCTGACAAGGGGGCCTTGTAGAGGCAGATAAGATTCTGCATATTTTCATTCCAAGTTTGACTGCAGGATAAGGGAACGTGTGTACAAACTGGGGCGAGTGTGGGCAGGATGGAACACCCGGAGGGGAGGCTCTCAGTCGGGTAGCGGAGGGAAAACACAGAGTCCTTTCATGGGCCGTTAGATGGGGTGCTCCATGGGCTGGAGGCCTCCACTCATCTAAACCAGGGAGTTGGAGTCAGAGGGCTGGGACCTTTCTGCACCAGAGGGCAGAGTTGTGGAATAAGATTTTGGGGAAGGACGGTATAAACGGGGTCCAGAGACAGAAGGGATCATTTGAAGCCCCTGGGATGAAAGGGACAGTGGCTGCATGGTTACAAAATTGGCTAAGGGACAGAAAGCAGAGAGTAGTGGTGAATGGTTGTTTTTCAGACTGGAGGGAAATATACAGTGGTGTTCCCCAGGGGTCAGTATTAGGGCCACTGCTCTTTTTGATATATATTAATGACTTGCACTTGGGTATTCAGGGTATATTTCAAACTGCAATGTCCCTGCTCTCACCTGAGCTGTTTAGCGAGAGAGGATCCAGGATGGGGGTTCGGGGGAGGGAGTGACCCCAGGCATCGACCAAAGGCCAGACTCGGAGCAGCAGTGACCCAGGAGCAGGGAAACGGTGCTCGGGGCAGCAAGGTGAAAGGAAGAGGGAGGGCTGCCTTCAGTGAAGTGATCTTAGTGCAGATTGAATCCACTCCTCCAACCTGTTTGATGAGCCCCTCTCTCTCTCTCTCTCCCTCTGTGCAGAGTCCACCAGTGCTCGTGTCCTGTATTTCAGCATCTTCTCCATGTGCTGCCTCGTCGGCCTGGCCACCTGGCAGGTCTTCTACCTGCGACGCTTCTTCAAAGCCAAGAAGCTCATTGAGTAACGACGATGTGTGTGTAAAACGCTGGCCCGTGTGTGTGTGTCTGTGCCTGGAGAGTGTTCAGTGGGTGGGGTTAATTTACAATAATGTCTCTTTATATTAAATGGGGTGCTTTGAATGTTTAAACTGTAGGTTGTGTTTTAATTCGTAGCATTGCAGTCAGTAATTGGCCCACGGTCGGTGTTTCAGACCAGTCTGAGGGAGTCCTGGAAACAATCAGTATCCTCAGACATGCCCTGGATCAGGAGGTGGGACCAATAGTGTTCGCTGCCCTGAGCTTTCGATGATTGATTGATTGATCTCGGAAGGTACTGGGATTAATTCCACCCGGCCCCGTCGCTCCCCAGGAGAGAGAGAGAGAGACAAACGTCCGAACTTCTTTGGGAAAAATCTGACGTTTGTAGAAGTTCCTCTCCAACTCATTTGCCGGTGTGATGCTGCACAGTGTCGAGTGGATTCCTGGAGGAATGCTGCAGGGAGGGAGAGTGCACTGGGGGCTGCATTTCCTTTACTGTGTTGGACTTCACCTGATGGTCATCAGGCAGAGCTGGTGACAGCCGCTCCACCCTGACCCCGCTGCACCTTGAACCTCATAGGATCTGACAGCACAGGAGGAGGCCGTTCGGCCCATCGTGCCTGTGCCGGCTCTTTGAAACAGCTCTCCAATTAGTCCCACTCCCCCCTGCTCTTTCCCAGCGGTCCTGCAAATTTCTCCCCTTCAAATATTTGTCCTGTTCCCTTTTGAAAGTTATTACTCAATCTGCCTCCACCGCCCTTTCAGGCCGCGCATTCCAGATCAGAACAACTCGCTGTGTAAAGAGAGAATTCTCCTCCTCTCCCATCTGGTTCTTTCGAAAATTGCAGTAAATCTGTGTCCTCTGATCGAACCCTGCTCTCCTGCAGCGAGCAAGTGCAGCTCTCCCCGTGTCTTTCAACACCGCATGGCGTGGGCCCACTGCAGGCCCAGGGGAGGTGCGGAGCCCGAGCAGTTCGACCCTCGGAGGTCCGAGGCAGGCACAGAGTGAAACTTGTACCGTTTGGGCGGCTCAAACTTCGAAAACTCGCCTCTCCTCCTCCTGCTCCCTGCGTGAGTGGCCAGAGACTGCGGCCTCTCCCTGTCCCTGTCTAAACCATTCGAGTCTTTGGGAATCTTTACAAACTCATTCTAAGAATAAAATTAATTTTCAATTGAAAGCTGGAGTCGGGAGTGTGTTGTGTCAGAACAGGGCTCGGACAGCCCGGGCAGCTCACCCGGCCCCTGCCGGGTAGGTGGGGACAGGGCTCGGACAGCCCGGGCAGCTCACCCGGCCCCTGCCGGGTAGGTGGGGACAGGGCTCGGACAGCCCGGGCAGCTCACCCGGCCCCTGCCGGGTAGGTGGGGACAGGGCTCGGACAGCCCGGGCAGCTCACCCGGCCCCTGCCGGGTAGGTGGGGACAGGGCTCGGGCAGCTCACCCGGCCCCTGCCGGGTAGGTGGGGACAGGGCTCGGACAGCCCACCCCGGCCCCTGCCGGGCAGGTGGGGAAGGGGAGCGGGGGAGGCTCAGCCGATGAACGTATTTCACTTCTGTCCGGCGGATGGTCACCCACGGCAACGATCCCTGGCACGAGGCGAGGGCTGGGGGGGTTTGGGGTCCCCGAGTAATCGTCCCAAAGAGCAAAACTGAAAATGGACTCGTTCGCAATGGAGTGAATCGTTCCAGATTTCAGAGTAAAATGGAGTCAGGCTCCACCAGCCTGTAGTTCTCAGCCGAAGACAAAATGGTGTCCCAGTGGGGTTGGGGGGGGGGCATTGTGTGCACCGGTGACATCTCTCTCCCCTGTGCTATTAACCTGGTATTCTGATTTTGGACGCCTTATAACCGCCAGGGAAAGCACAGTGCCTCCTCCTCAGCGTGGGCAACGCAGGTCTAACTGGTGCCCAGGCCTGGCACCAGTGACCTGATAGAAGCTGTTCGACCTCACGGCCCAGGAAAGGGTGGGAGAGAAAGGCAATAGATCAAATTTTCTTCCCTTTCTGCAAGAAACGGCGTCTCTGAGAAATTATTTTTGAAAAACAAAACGGTTTATTGTTTTAAGGCACAATCTCTGTTCGTTGCGAGTCCAGGCCTGGTTTATTCCTGTCGAAACTTCACAGCCTCCGCTGCTCTTAAATTAAAGTGGCTGCTTTTTGAATTAACAGTTAATTCAAATTGAAATCATTTCTTAATTCCCACCACCGGATAATTGAGCAGAAGTCAACTGTGAACTAACAGGAGGTGAGTGAGGACCCTGGGGATGAAAGAACTTTAAGGGGAATGTGAGACACAAAGAAACTCATTTTAATAATGTGTATTTTCAAAAAAAAGATACTGAATTTATACAGAGTCCAAAATGAAACACTTCTCGTTGTAATCCAGTGCAAGTTCACATTCTGTATTTCCCATCTTTTCACACCACGATCAGTCTGAAAGCTGGATCATTAATAAACACTTTCCCTGCACTGGCCCGAGGCAAAATTCAGGAATAAGAAACGAGATTCCCGAAGGCCGGGCTTAAGCACTTTGCGGAGGGTGAGAGAGAGAGTCACCAGAGCCGCGCTCGTCAAATCGCTCTCCGCTTTGACGTACAAGTTCTCAGTCCCAACATCACTCACAATGTGCCAAGACGCCACTCGTCCATCTGATGTGACCCCCCCTGATCATCCCAGTCCCAACTGCTCCACGCCCGTGTGTTTCCCAAACTCGCCCAGCGTGATGCTGGAACAGGACTGACCGTTCCTCCCCGGGAGGGGGCAGGAGCTATTTTAAGATAGGCCTCCAGCTGCCTGCATTCCAGAGTATTGGGAATAGCGAAAAAAAACAATTTGTTTGGTGGGCTGTGCGTGTTTGAATCTCCAAACTGAGATACTGATAACCAGGCGCAGGTGCAGTTTTGTTTTATCGATTATGGAGTGTATCCTCACGCCCCATAGAGGGGGAGAGGGCTCTGCAGAAGTATAACCGCACTGGAGTGTTGGGAGAAGTTCTCGAAGGGAAGTTCAGTGAGTGAGGGATCACTTTTGCCCTTCTGTAGAAGGGGCCAGCACCGCAGGTGTGTGTATCGGGGAGCGAGGCTGGCTGAGCAGAAGTGGCCGGGGCACTGGCAAACCTCATCTCTGCCGGATCTTAGAGGGACACACCGAATTCTCGAGAGGTCAAGCATGAGGACGGGCAGCTATCGCCGCCTGGCCTTGTGGCTCCGGGGAGTGGAACCGGCCAAATTGGCACCGAGGGTTTTAAGGACTTTTGACATTGGAGACGAGTGAGGCTGTTTGTTCTTTGCAGTCTCTGAGAAGTGGCAGAGTAAACCATCGCTGGGTGAGTACACTGTACAACAGAGAGACAGCAGAGGGACTGGAGGAGGTGGAGAGGGGGACTGGAGGAGGTGGAGAGGGGGACTGGAGGAGGTGGAGAGGGGGACTGGAGGAGGTGGAGGGGGGGACTGGAGGAGGTGGAGGGGGGGACTGGAGGAGGTGGAGGGGGGGACTGGAGGAGATGGGGAGGGGGACCAGAGATGGGGAGGGGGGACGGGGTTGGAGGGGGACCGGGGATGGAGCGGGACCGGAGATGGAGGGGGGGTGGGGTTGGAGGGGGACCGGAGATGGAAGGGGGGGGACGGTTGGAGGGTGGGACTGGAGATGATGGGGGGGGGTGGGGATGAGGGGGGGTTGGAGGGGCACCGGAGGCGGAGGGGGGGTTTGGAGGGGGACCGGGGGGGGGGGGGGGGTTGGAGGGGGACCGGAGATGGAGGGGGGTGAGGGGGACTGGTGGAGGGGACTGAAGGCATTCCCCAAATGCAGATACATTGAATTTTGGTTCCAGATTTTAACTCTTAGAAGAATTGTCCTCGGCGAGTGAAGAACCATCTCACAATATGCCCCGTAGATAATAATCAACCCCCACACAATGAGACGAAAACAAACAAACCCTCCAACCACACCTTCACCCCCTCCTCGTCACCATCTCACTCCCCTCCTCGTCACCATCTCTCGCCCCCTCCTCGTCACCATCTCTCGCCCCCTCCTCGTCACCATCTCTCGCCCCCTCCTCGTCACCATCTCTCGCCCCCTCCTCGTCACCATCTCTCGCCCCCTCCTCGTCACCATCTCTCGCCCCCTCCTCGTCACCATCTCTCGCCCCCTCCTCGTCACCATCTCTCGCCCCCCCTCCTCGTCACCATCTCTCGCCCCCTCCTCGTCACCATCTCTCGCCCCCTCCTCGTCACCATCTCTCGCCCCCTCCTCGTCACCATCTCTCGCCCCCTCCTCGTCACCATCTCTCGCCCCCTCCTCGTCACCATCTCTCGCCCCCTCCTCGTCACCATCTCTCGCCCCCTCCTCGTCACCATCTCACTCCCCTCCTCCTCACCATCTCACTCCCCTCCTCCTCACCATCTCACTCCCCTCCTCCTCACCATCTCACTCCCCTCCTCCTCACCATCTCTCGCCCCCTCCTCCTCACCATCTCTCGCCCCCTCCTCGTCACCATCTCTCGCCCCCTCCTCGTCACCATCTCTCGCCCCCTCCTCGTCACCATCTCTCGCCCCCTCCTCGTCACCATCTCTCGCCCCCTCCTCGTCACCATCTCTCGCCCCCTCCTCGTCACCATCTCTCGCCCCCTCCTCGTCACCATCTCTCGCCCCCTCCTCGTCACCAGCTCTCGCCCCCCTCCTCGTCACCAGCTCTCGCCCCCCGCCTTCCTCGTCACCAGCTCTCGCCCCCCGCCTTCCTCGTCACCAGCTCTCGCCCCCCGCCTTCCTCGTCACCAGCTCTCGCCCCCCGCCCTCCTCGTCACCAGCTCTCGCCCCCCCCGCCCTCCTCGTCACCAGCTCTCGCCCCCCCTCGCCCTCCTCTTCACCAGCTCTCTCGCCCCCCCGCCCTCCTCTTCACCAGCTCTCGCCCCCCGCCCTCCTCGTCACCAGCTCTCGCCCCCCCCGCCCTCCTCGTCACCAGCTCTCGCCCCCCCCCCCCGCCCTCCTCGTCACCAGCTCTCGCCCCCCCCCCCCGCCCTCCTCGTCACCAGCTCTCGCCCCCCCCCCGCCCTCCTCGTCACCAGCTCTCGCCCCCCCCCCCGCCCTCCTCGTCACCAGCTCTCGCCCCCCGCCCTCCTCGTCACCAGCTCTCGCCCCCCCCCGCCCTCCTCTTCACCAGCTCTCGCCCCCCCTCGCCCTCCTCGTCACCAGCTCTCGCCCCCCCCCCCCCCCCCCCCCTCCTCGTCACCAGCTCTCACTCCCACTTCCCCAGAATTTGCACATTCTTGTTTCAATTGGACACTTTCCTCCAGGAAATCTCCTGGAAGATGCTGCAGGATTGTATCCCTCACTGTCCCGGTGTGGTCCTGTCAATCAGAAAGCAGATACTTGGAATTGTTTTTGTTGCTCTTCGATGTAAAGAGGAGAGGCGATCTCCGCTCTCCGTCTCGCTGCTTCTTCCCACACCTACCAGCCACATTCTTCAGTCAGGGGAATATTGCTTGTTACCAACGACAAATCTTCATCCACATATACAATCGGAATCCAAACCGTCTTCACTGCTTTACAGCAGCTCATCTGTGAGGTCCCAAAGGGAATATCATTCAGAACCTCATTTTCTTGCCACAGAAACTCAGTTCACACTTCTGTTTTCATTTAACTGCGGTCAGTTCTGGGCACTGCACCGTCCCCTCAGGAAGGATATATCTGCCTCGGAGGGGGTGCAGCACAGATTCACCAGAATGATACCGGGGATAAAAGTCACACATCTGGGAGCATTAGTGCACTGACATAATCGTACACATCTGTGAGCAGTATTGCAGAAAGAGTTATGTACATTCGGGAGCACTAGTGCACAGACAGAATCACACACATCTGGGAGCATTAGAGCCCAGCCACAATCGCACAGATGGGAGCGTTAGTGCACAGACAGAATCTTGCACATTTTTGACAGACCGAATTACTAATCTGGGAGCAGTAGTGGACGGACAGAATTACACATCTGCGAGCAATAGCGCACAGAGAAGATTCACACATCTGGGTACATCACTGAACAGACATCGTCGCACATCTGGGAGCATTAGTGCACCGACGTGAATACTCACATCTGTGAGCAAAAGCGGAAAGAATAACACCTTTGGGAGCATTAGTGTACAGACAAAATCTGGATGCATTAGAGCACAGACAGAATCATACATGTGGGAGCATTAGTGCATAGACAGTGAAACACATCTGGGAGCATAATGTACAGACAGAATCATGCGACGGAGAGCATCAGTGTGCAGACAGTCACACATTTGGGAGCATAAATGAACAGACTTAGCCGCACATCTGGGAGCATTAGTGCACAGACAGAATCATACACCTCTGGGTGCATTAGAGCACAGGCAGAATCATACATGTGGGAGCATTAGTGCATAGACAGAGGAAAAACATCTGGATACATTAGTGCAGTGACAGAATAACTCAAATGTGGGAGCATTGTGCGCAGGCAGAGTCACATATCTGGATGTATCTCCACACAGGGTCACACATCTGGGTGCATCGGTGAACAGAAATAGTCACACATCTGGGAGGAATAGTGCACCAACAAAATAACTCACACCTGGATGCATCTCAACACATAGAGTCACACATCTGGGTGCATAAGTCCATAAGACCAAAAAAGTATAAGACCACAAGAGATAGGAGCAGGAGTAGGCCATTTGGCCCCTCGAGGCTGCTCCTACATTTAATGAGATCATGGCTAATCTGATTTCTACCTCAACTCCACTTTCCCTATATCCTTTGAGTCTACAGACAGAATCACGCACATCTGGGAGTATTAGAGCACAGACAGAATCACAAACATCTGGGTGCATCTTTACACAGACAGCGGTCACACATCTGGGTGCATTAATGTACTGGCAGAATCACACATCTGGGAGCATTAGTGCACAAACAGAATCGCACATCTGGGAACGGTGCACACAAATATTCTCATTCTCCTGGAAACGGTGCACAGACAGAGACCGCACACATCTGGAGGTGTTCCTATACAGGCACAACAGTGCTGAAATTGTCGTCTGTATAGGAACATCTCCAGATGTGTGTGATATCCCCCCCCCTCCCCCCCACACACAACTTCCTGCCATAATTGTCACTTGTCACTCGTCACTCACCTTCTGTGACTGGGGAGACTGATAGTCCTGGTTACGGGAGTGAGGGCTGGTGTTTGGGCAGACGCCATGAGGCGTGCTTGTGATTCAAAGTATCTGCTCCAATTCCCCCTTCCTCTCCCTCTCCCTATGTGCCAGCCCAATGTCTGATTTAGATGCTCTCAGCACTTTCCAATCTGCTGTCCCCAGGCTCCAATACAGGCCGCTCATGCCAAAGGCCAATACCTACCCTGTGGGCTTTTGGTGTTGAGGAGGGTCGGTCCTGGTGACAGCGGAGAGACATCACATCCCGTGGGGGCCTGCAACTCGCACAGGCCACGTACGTAATTTGCTCCGGGTACAGAATCCAGTGTTCCCAGCCCAGATCTAAGGGAAGTCACAAGATGAGCACAGTGTGAAATATTACCATCCGCAATCCGGCAAAAAAATTCCGGAGATCGTAGCTTCACAGAAAATTCATGGCACAGAATGAGGCCACCCGGCCCATCGTGTCCGCGCCGGCCGAAAATGAGCCACCCAGCCTAATCCTACTTTCCAGCACCTGGTCCGTAGCCCTGTAGGTTACAGCACTTCAAGTGCACCTCCAGGTACTTTTGAAATGAGTTGAGGGTTTCTGCCTCTCCCACCCTTTCAGGCAGTGAGTTCCAGGCCCCCACCACCCTCTGAGCATCATTTTCCAATCCTCACTGGATACAGGCGTGGTGCCGGAGGATTGGAGGACTGCTAACGTTGTACCATTGTTCAAAAAGGGAGAAAGAGATAGACCGAGTAATTATAGGCCAGTCAGCCTAACCTCAATAGCGGGCAAATTGTTGGAAACAATTCTGAGGGACAGTATTAATCATCCATTAGAAAGGCACGGGTTAATCAGGGGCAGTCAGCATGGATTTGTTCAGGGAAGGTCGTGTCTGACTAACTTGATTGAATTTTTTGAGGAGCTAACAAGGAGGGTCGATGAGAGTGTAGCGTGTTTGATGTAGTCTACACGGATTTTAGCAAGGCTTTTGACAAGATCCCACACGGCAGACTGGTCAGAAAAGTAAAAGCCCATGGGATCCAAGGGAAAGTGGCAAGTTGGATCCAAAATTGGCTCAGTGGCAGGAAGCAAAGGGTAATGGTCGACGGGTGTTTTTGCGACTGGAAGGCTGTTTCCAGTGGGGTTCCACAAGGCTCAGTAATTGGTTCCTTGCTTTTTGTGGTATATATTAATGATATGGACTTAAATGTAGGGGGCATGATTAAGAAGTTTGCAGATGATACAAAAATTGGCTGTGTGGTTGATAGTGAGGAGGAAAGCTGTAGACTGCAGGAAGATATCAATGGACTGGTCAGGTGGGCAGAAAAGTGGCAAATGGAATTCAATCCAGAGAAGTGTGAGGTAATGCATTGGGGGAGGACAAACAAGGCAAGGGAGTACACAATAAATGGGAGGATACTGAGAGGTGTTGAGGAACAGAGGGACCTTGGAGTGCATGTCCACAGATCCCTGAAGGTAGCAGGACAGGTAGATAAGGTGGCTAAAAAGGCATACGGGATACTTTCCTTTATTAGTCGATGCATAGAATATAAGAGCAGGGAGGTTATGCTGGAACTGTATGAAACACTAGTTAGGCCACAGCTTGAGTACTGCGTACAGTTCTGGTCACCACACTACAGGAAAGATGTGATTGCACGAGAGAGGGTACAGAGGAGATTTATGAGGATGTTGCCAGGGCTGGAGAATTTTAGCGATGAGGAAAGATTGGATAGGCTGGGGTTATTTTCTTTGGAACAGAGGAGGCTGAGGGGAGATTTAATTGAGGTGTATAAAATTATGAGGGGACTAGATAGAGTGGATAGGGAGGAACTATTTCCCTGAGCAGAGGGGTCAGTGACCAGGGGGCATAGATTTAAAGTAATTGGTAGAAGGATTAGAGGGGAGCTGAGGAGAAATGTTTTCACTCAGTGGGTGGTGGGGGTCTGGAACTCACTGCCTGAAAGGGTGGGAGAGGCAGAAACCCTTAACCCATTTAAAAAGCATTGGACGTGCACTTGAAGTGCCGTAACCCACAGGGCTACGGACCAAGAGCTGGAAAGTGGGATTAAGCAGCATAGCTTTCTCGACCGGGGTGGACATGATGGGCCGAATGGCCTCCTTCTGTGCCGTAACTTTCTCTGATTCGATGATTCTCCCTGAACCGCTGCAGTCCGTGTGGTGACGGTTCTCCCACAGTGCCGTTAGGAAGGGAGTTCCAGGATTTTGACCCAGCGACAATGAAGGAACGGCCGATATATTTCCAAGTCGGGATGGTGTGTGACTTGGAGGGGAACGTGCAGGTGGTGTTGTTCCCATGTGCCTGCTGCCCTTGTCCTTCCAGGTGGTAGAGGTCGTGGGTTTGGGAGGTGCTGTCGAAGAAGCCTTGGCGAGTTGCTGCAGTGCATCCTGTGGATGGTACACACTGCAGCCACGGTGCGCCGGTGGTGAAGGGAGTGAATGTTTAGGGTGGTGGATGGGGTGCCAATCAAGCGGACTGCTTTATCCTCGATACATTTATTCAAGAGAGATAAAGCCTTCGGAGAATGTCCGACCTGAGGCTTGTTAGAAAAATTCAGACAAGTGGGACAAACAGAAATGTAAGAGCAAAGATTGAACATTTGTTGATGGATGGAAGCAATGAGTCAGGGCAAATGGGTGTTCCTCAGACTGGACAAGGGATGGACTTGTCTACCACAGGAGTCTAGATCTGTATAACGCAGGAGTCTAGACCTGTATAACGCAGGGGTCTAGAGCCGTCTACCCGAGGCATCAGTGGTAACAGAAGAGTGTACTCCAGGGGATAGTTGTGTTGGAAGTCTGCCCATAGCCCTGTATCAAACCCAATGGTGGAGCGAT
This sequence comes from Heptranchias perlo, assembly GCF_035084215.1. NCBI lineage: Eukaryota > Metazoa > Chordata > Chondrichthyes > Hexanchiformes > Hexanchidae > Heptranchias > Heptranchias perlo. Next base: position 97,096 of record NW_027139706.1, on the reverse strand, counting down.
GGAAATCGGGGATGCGCAAGAGACCAGAATTGGAGGAGTGCAGAGTCCTCGGAGGGTTGTAGGCCTGGAGGAGGTTACAGAGATAGGGAGGGGGCGAGGTCATGGAGGGATTTCAACACGAGGACGATAATTTTCAAATTGAGGCTGGGAGCCAATGCAGGTCAGCGACCACAGGGGTGATGGGTGAACGGGACTTGGTGCGAGTTGGGATACGGGGGCAGCAGAGTTTGCGATGAGCTGAAGTTTATGGAGGGCGGAAGATGGGAGGCCGGGCCAGGAGAGCATTGGAATAGTCCAGTCTAGAGGTAACAAAGGCACAGATGAGGGTTTCAGCAGCAGATGAGCTGAGGCAGGGGCGATGTAACGGAGGTGGAAGTAGGCGGTCTTTGGTGATGGAGCAGATATGTGGTTGGAAGCTGATCTCAGGGACAAATAGGACGCCAAAACGAATCCCGCTGCCCCATTCTCTCCCCATAGCCCTGCATCAATCCCAAACTAATCCCACTGCCCCACTCTCTCCCCATAGCCCTGTATGAATCCCAAACTAATCCCACTGCCCATTCTCTTCCCATAGACCTGCATCAATCCCAAACTAATCCCACTGCCCCACTCTCTCTCCATCGCCCTGTATCAATCCCAAACTAATCCCACTGCCCCGCTCTCTCCACATAGCCCTGTATCAATCCCAAACTAATCTCACTGCCCCATTCTCTCCCCATAGCCCTGTATCAATCCCAAATGAATCCCACTGCCCTGCCCTCTCCCCATAGCCCTGTATGAATCCCAAACCAATCCCACTGCCCATTCTCTTCCCAAACTAATCCCAAACTCATCCCACTGTCCCACTCTCTCTCCATACCTCTGTATCAATCCCAAATTATTCCCACTGCCCCACTCTCTCCCCATAGCCCTGCATCAATCCCAAACTAATCCCACTGCCCGGTGCTCTCCCCATAGCCCTGTATCAATCCCAAACGAATCCCACTACCCCACTCTCTCCCCATAGCCCTGTATCAATCCCAAACTAATCCCACTGTCCCACTCTCTCCCCACAGCCCTGCATCAGTCCCAAACTAATCACACTGCCCCGCTCTCTCCCCATAGCCCTGTATCAATCCCAAAGTAATCCCACTGCCCCGCGCTCTCCCCATAGCCCTGTATCAATCCCAAACTAATCCCACTGCCCCCTCTCTCCCCAGAGCCATGCATCAATCCCAAACGAATCATACTGCCCCGCCCTCTCCCCATAGCCCTGTATCAATCCCAAACAAATCCCCCTGCCCCTCTCTCTCTCCATAGCCCTGTATCAATCCCAAACTAATCCCACTGCCCCGCTCTCTCCCCATAGCCCTGTATCAATCCCAAACTAATACCACTGCCCCACTCCCTCTCCATAGCCCTGTATCAATCCCAAACTAATCCCACTGCCCCACACTCTCCCCATAGCCCTGTATCAATCCCAAACTAATCCCACTGCCCCACACTCTCCCCATAGCCCTGTATCAATCCCAAACTAGTCCCACTGCCCCACTCTCTCCCCAGAGCCCTGTATCAATCCCAAATTAATCCCACTGCCCCACTCTCTCCCCATAGACCTGGATCAATCCCAAACTAATCCCACTGCCCTGCCCTCACCCCATAGCCCTGTATGAATCCCAAAATAATCCCACTGCCCATTCTCTTCCCACAGACATGCATCCATCCCAAACTAATCCCACTATCCCACTCTCTCTCCATAGCCCTGTATCAATCCCAAACTAATCCCACTGCCCCGCTCTCTCCCCATAGCCCTGTATCAATCCCAAACTAATCCCATTGCCCCGCTCTCTCCCCATAGCCCTGTATCAATCCCAAACGAATCCCACTGCCCCACTCTCTCCCCACAGCCCTGTATCAATCCCAAACTAATCCCACTGCCCCACTCTCTCCCCATAGCCCTGCATCAAATCCAAACTAATCCCACTGCCCTGCCCTCACCCCATAGCCCTGTATGAATCCCAAACTAATCCCACTGCCCATTCTCTTCCCATAGACCTGCATCAATCCCAAACTAATACCACTGCCCCACTCCCTCTCCATAGCCCTGTATCAATCCCAAACTAATCCCACTGCCCCACACTCTCCCCATAGCCCTGTATCAATCCCAAACTAGTCCCACTGCCCCACTCTCTCCCCAGAGCCCTGTATCAATCCCAAATTAATCCCACTGCCCCACTCTCTCCCCATAGACCTGGATCAATCCCAAACTAATCCCACTGCCCTGCCCTCACCCCATAGCCCTGTATGAATCCCAAAATAATCCCACTGCCCATTCTCTTCCCACAGACATGCATCAATCCCAAACTAATCCCACTATCCCACTCTCTCCCCATAGCCCTGTATCAATCCCAAACTAATCCCATTGCCCCGCTCTCTCCCCATAGCCCTGTATCAATCCCAAACGAATCCCACTGCCCCACTCTCTCCCCACAGCCCTGTATCAATCCCAAACTAATCCCACTGCCCCACTCTCTCCCCATAGCCCTGTATCAATCCCAAACTAATCCCACTGCCCTGCCCTCACCCCATAGCCCTGTATGAATCCCAAACTAATCCCACTGCCCATTCTCTTCCCATAGACCTGCATCAATCCCAAACTAATCCCACTGTCCCACTCTCTCCCCATAGCCCTGTATCAATCCCAAACTAATCCCACTACCCCACTCTCTCCCCATAGACCTGCATCAATCCCAAACTAATCCCACTGTCCCACTCTCTCCCCATAGCCCTGTATCAATCCCAAACTAATCCCACTACCCCACTCTCTCCCCATAGCCCTGTATCAATCCCAAACTAATCCCACTGTCCCACTCTCTCCCCATAGCCCTGTATCAGTCCCAAACTAATCCCACTGCCCCGCTCTCTCCCCATAGCCCTGTATCAATCCCAAAGTAATCCCACTGCCCTGCGCTCTCCCCATAGCCCTGTATCAATCCCAAACTAATCCCACTGCCTCGGTCTCTCCCCACAGCCCTGTATCAATCCCAAACTAATCCCACTGCCCTGCTCTCTCCCCATAGCCCTGTATCAATCCCAAACTAATCCCCCTGCCCCTCTCTCTCCCCATAGCCCTGTATCAATCCCAAACTAATCCCACTGCCCCTCTCTCTCTCCATCGCCCTGCATCAATCCCAAACGAATCCCACTGCCCCACACTCTCTCCATAGCCCTGTATCAATCCCAAAGTAATCCCACTGCCCCTCTCTCTCTCCATCGCCCTGCATCAATCCCAAACTAATCCCACTGCCCCACTCTCTCCCCATAGCCCTGTATCAATCCCAAACTAATCCCATTGCCCCAATCTCTCCCCATAGCCCTGTATCAATCCCAAATTAATCCCACTGCCCCACTCTCTCCCCATAGACCTGGATCAATCCCAAACTAATGCCACTGCCCTGCCCTCACCCCATAGCCCTGTATGAATCCCAAAATAATCCCACTGCCCATTCTCTTCCCATAGACCTGCATCAATCCCAAACTAATCCCACTGTCCCACTCTCTCCCCATAGCCCTGTATCAGTCCCAAACTAATCCCACTGCCCCGTGCTCTCCCCATAGCCCTGTATCAATCCCAAACTAATCCCACTGTCCCACTCTATCTCCATAGCCCTGTATCAATCCCAAACTAATGCCACTGCCCTGCCCTCACCCCATAGCCCTGTATGAATCCCAAAATAATCCCACTGCCCATTCTCTTCCCATAGACCTGCATCAATCCCAAACTAATCCCACTGTCCCACTCTCTCCCATAGCCCTGTATCAGTCCCAAACTAATCCCACTGCCCCGTGCTCTCCCCATAGCCCTGTATCAATCCCAAACTAATCCCACTGTCCCACTCTATCTCCATAGCCCTGTATCAATCCCAAACTAATCCCACTGCCCTGCCCTCACCCCATAGCCCTGTATGAATCCCAAACTAATCCCACTGCCCATTCTCTTCCCATAGACCTGCATCAATCCCAAACGAATCCCACTGCCCCACTCTCTCTCCATCGCCCTGTATCAATCCCAAACTAATCCCACTGCCCCGCTCTCTCCACATAGCCTTGTATCAATCCCAAACTAATCCCACTGCCCCACTCTCTCCCCATAGCCCTGTATCAATCCCAAATGATTCCCACTGCCCTGCCCTCTCCCCATAGCCCTGTATGAATCCCAAACCAATCCCACTGCCCATTCTCTTCCCAAACTAATCCCAAACTCATCCCACTGTCCCACTCTCTCTCCATACCTCTGCATCATCCCAAATTATTCCCACTGTCCCACTCTCTCCCCATAGCCCTGTATCAATCCCAAACTAATCCCACTGCCCGGTGCTCTCCCCATAGCCCTGTATCAATCCCAAACTAATCCCACGACCCCACTCTCACCCCATAGCCCTGCATCAATCCCAAACTAATCCCACTGTCCCACTCTCTCCCCATAGCCCTGTATCAGTCCCAAACTAATCCCACTGCCCCGCTCTCTCCCCATAGCCCTGTATCAATCCCAAAGTAATCCCACTGCCCCGCGCTCTCCCCATAGCCCTGTATCAATCCCAAACTAATCCCACTGCCCCTCTCTCTCCATAGCCCTGTATCAATCCCAAACTAATCCCACTGCCCCACACTCTCCCCATAGCCCTGTATCAATCCCAAACTAATCCCACTGCCCCACTCTCTCCCCATAGCCCTGTATCAATCCCAAATTAATCCCACTGCCCCACTCTCTCCCCATTGACCTGGATCAATCCCAAACTAATCCCATTGCCCTGCCCTCACCCCATAGCCCTGTATGAATCCCAAAATAATCCCACTGCCCATTCTCTTCCCATCGACATGCATCAATCCCAAACTATTCCCACTGTCCCACTCTCTCCCCATCGCCGTGTATCAGTCCCAAACTAATCCCACTGCCCCGTGCTCTCCCCATAGCCCTGTATCAATCCCAAACTAATCCCACTATCACACTCTCTCCCCATAGCCCTGTATCAATCCCAAACTAATCCCACTGCCCCGCGCTCTCCACATAGCCCTGTTTCAATCCCAAACTAATCCCACTGCCCCCTCTCTCTCCATAGCCCTGTATCAATCCCAAACTAATCCCATTGCCCCGCTCTCTCCCCATAGCCCTGTATCAATCCCAAACGAATCCCACTGCCTCACTCTCTCCCCACAGCCCTGTATCAATCCCAAACTAATCCCACTGCCCCACTCTCTCCCCATAGCCCTGTATCAATCCCAAACTAATCCCACTGCCCTGCCCTCACCCCATAGCCCTGTATGAATCCCAAACTAATCCCACTGCCCATTCTCTTCCCATAGGCCTGCATCAATCCCAAACTAATCCCACTGCCCCACACTCTCCCCAAAGCCCTGTATCAATCCCAAACTGATCCCACTGCCCCACTCCCTCTCCATAGCCCTGTATCAATCCCAAACTAATCCCACTGCCCCACACTCTCCCCATAGCCCTGTATCAATCCCAAACTAGTCCCACTGACCCACTCTCTCCCCACAGCACTGTATCAATCCCAAATTAATCCCACTGCCCCACTCTCTCCCCATAGACCTGGATCAATCCCAAACTAATCCCACTGCCCTGCCCTCACCCCACAGCCCTGTATGAATCCCAAAATAATCCCACTGCCCATTCTCTTCCCAGAGACCTGCATCAATCCCAAATTAATCCCACTGTCCCACTCTCTCCCCATAGCCCTGTATCAGTCCCAAACTAATCCCACTGCCCCGTGCTCTCCCCATAGCCCTGTATCAATCCCAAAGTAATCCCACTGCCCCGCGTTCTCCCCATAGCCCTGCATCAATCCCAAACTAATACCACTGCCCCACTCCCTCTCCATAGCCCTGTATCAATCCCAAACTAATCCCACTGCCCCACTCTCTCCCCATAGCCCTGTATCAATCCCAAACTAATCCCACTGCCCCACTCTCTCCCCATAGCCCTGTATCAATCCCAAACTAATCCCACTGCCCGGTGCTCTCCCCATAGCCCTGTATCAATCCCAAACTAATCCCACGACCCCACTCTCACCCCATAGCCCTGCATCAATCCCAAACTAATCCCACTGTCCCACTCTCTCCCCATAGCCCTGTATCAATCCCAAACTAATCCCACTATCACACTCTCTCCCCATAGCCCTGTATCAATCCCAAACTAATCCCACTGCCCCGCGCTCTCCACATAGCCCTGTTTCAATCCCAAACTAATCCCACTGCCCCCTCTCTCTCCATAGCCCTGTATCAATCCCAAACTAATCCCATTGCCCCGCTCTCTCCCCATAGCCCTGTATCAATCCCAAACGAATCCCACTGCCTCACTCTCTCCCCACAGCCCTGTATCAATCCCAAACTAATCCCACTGCCCCACTCTCTCCCCATAGCCCTGTATCAATCCCAAACTAATCCCACTGCCCTGCCCTCACCCCATAGCCCTGTATGAATCCCAAACTAATCCCACTGCCCATTCTCTTCCCATAGGCCTGCATCAATCCCAAACTAATCCCACTGCCCCACACTCTCCCCAAAGCCCTGTATCAATCCCAAACTGATCCCACTGCCCCACTCCCTCTCCATAGCCCTGTATCAATCCCAAACTAATCCCACTGCCCCACACTCTCCCCATAGCCCTGTATCAATCCCAAACTAGTCCCACTGACCCACTCTCTCCCCACAGCACTGTATCAATCCCAAATTAATCCCACTGCCCCACTCTCTCCCCATAGACCTGGATCAATCCCAAACTAATCCCACTGCCCTGCCCTCACCCCACAGCCCTGTATGAATCCCAAAATAATCCCACTGCCCATTCTCTTCCCAGAGACCTGCATCAATCCCAAATTAATCCCACTGTCCCACTCTCTCCCCATAGCCCTGTATCAGTCCCAAACTAATCCCACTGCCCCGTGCTCTCCCCATAGCCCTGTATCAATCCCAAAGTAATCCCACTGCCCCGCGTTCTCCCCATAGCCCTGCATCAATCCCAAACTAATACCACTGCCCCACTCCCTCTCCATAGCCCTGTATCAATCCCAAACTAATCCCACTGCCCCACTCTCTCCCCATAGCCCTGTATCAATCCCAAACTAATCCCACTGCCCCACTCTCTCCCCATAGCCCTGTATCAATCCCAAACTAATCCCACTGCCCGGTGCTCTCCCCATAGCCCTGTATCAATCCCAAACTAATCCCACGACCCCACTCTCACCCCATAGCCCTGCATCAATCCCAAACTAATCCCACTGTCCCACTCTCTCCCCATAGCCCTGTATCAGTCCCAAACTAATCCCACTGCCCCGCTCTCTCCCCATAGCCCTGTATCAATCCCAAAGTAATCACACTGCCCCGCGCTCTCCCCATAGCCCTGTATCAATCCCAAACTAATCCCACTGCCCCTCTCTCTCCATAGCCCTGTATCAATCCCAAACTAATCCCACTGCCCCACACTCTCCCCATAGCCCTGTATCAATCCCAAACTAATCCCACTGCCCCACTCTCTCCCCATAGCCCTGTATCAATCCCAAATTAATCCCACTGCCCCACTCTCTCCCCATTGACCTGGATCAATCCCAAACTAATCCCATTGCCCTGCCCTCACCCCATAGCCCTGTATGAATCCCAAAATAATCCCACTGCCCATTCTCTTCCCATCGACATGCATCAATCCCAAACTATTCCCACTGTCCCACTCTCTCCCCATCGCCGTGTATCAGTCCCAAACTAATCCCACTGCCCCGTGCTCTCCCCATAGCCCTGTATCAATCCCAAACTAATCCCACTATCACACTCTCTCCCCATAGCCCTGTATCAATCCCAAACTAATCCCACTGCCCCGCGCTCTCCACATAGCCCTGTTTCAATCCCAAACTAATCCCACTGCCCCCTCTCTCTCCATAGCCCTGTATCAATCCCAAACTAATCCCATTGCCCCGCTCTCTCCCCATAGCCCTGTATCAATCCCAAACGAATCCCACTGCCTCACTCTCTCCCCACAGCCCTGTATCAATCCCAAACTAATCCCACTGCCCCACTCTCTCCCCATAGCCCTGTATCAATCCCAAACTAATCCCACTGCCCTGCCCTCACCCCATAGCCCTGTATGAATCCCAAACTAATCCCACTGCCCATTCTCTTCCCATAGGCCTGCATCAATCCCAAACTAATCCCACTGCCCCACACTCTCCCCAAAGCCCTGTATCAATCCCAAACTGATCCCACTGCCCCACTCCCTCTCCATAGCCCTGTATCAATCCCAAACTAATCCCACTGCCCCACACTCTCCCCATAGCCCTGTATCAATCCCAAACTAGTCCCACTGACCCACTCTCTCCCCACAGCCCTGTATCAATCCCAAATTAATCCCACTGCCCCACTCTCTCCCCATAGACCTGGATCAATCCCAAACTAATCCCACTGCCCTGCCCTCACCCCACAGCCCTGTATGAATCCCAAAATAATCCCACTGCCCATTCTCTTCCCAGAGACCTGCATCAATCCCAAATTAATCCCACTGTCCCAGTCTCTCCCCATAGCCCTGTATCAGTCCCAAACTAATCCCACTGCCCCGTGCTCTCCCCATAGCCCTGCATCAATCCCAAAGTAATCCCACTGCCCCGCGTTCTCCCCATAGCCCTGCATCAATCCCAAACTAATACCACTGCCCCACTCCCTCTCCATAGCCCTGTATCAATCCCAAACTAATCCCACTGCCCCACTCTCTCCCCATAGCCCTGTATCAATCCCAAACTAATCCCACTGCCCCACTCTCTCCCCATAGCCCTGTATCAATCCCAAATTAATCCCACTGCCCCACTCTCTCCCCATAGACCTGCATCAATCCCAAACTAATCCCACTGTCCCACTCTCTCCCCATAGCCCTGTATCAGTCCCAAACTAATCCCACTGCCCCGTGCTCTCCCCATAGCCCTGTATCAATCCCAAACTAATCCCACTGTCCCACTCTATCTCCATAGCCCTGTATCAATCCCAAACTAATCCCACTGCCCTGCCCTCACCCCATAGCCCTGTATGAATCCCAAACTAATCCCACTGCCCATTCTCTTCCCATAGACCTGCATCAATCCCAAACTAATCCCACTGCCCCACTCTCTCTCCATCGCCCTGTATCAATCCCAAACTAATCCCACTGCCCCGCTCTCTCCACATAGCCTTGTATCAATCCCAAACTAATCCCACTGCCCCACTCTCTCCCCATAGCCCTGTATCAATCCCAAATGATTCCCACTGCCCTGCCCTCTCCCCATAGCCCTGTATGAATCCCAAACCTATCCCACTGCCCATTCTCTTCCCAAACTAATCCCAAACTCATCCCACTGTCCCACTCTCTCTCCATACCTCTGCATCATCCCAAATTATTCCCACTGTCCCACTCTCTCCCCATAGCCCTGTATCAATCCCAAACTAATCCCATTGCCCTGCCCTCACCCCATAGCCCTGTATGAATCCCAAAATAATCCCACTGCCCATTCTCTTCCCATCGACATGCATCCATCCCAAACTAATCCCACTGTCCCACTCTCTCCCCATCGCCGTGTATCAGTCCCAAACTAATCCCACTGCCCCGTGCTCTCCCCATAGCCCTGTATCAATCCCAAACTAATCCCACTATCACACTCTCTCCCCACAGCCCTGTATCAATCCCAAACTAATCCCACTGCCCCGCTCTCTCCCCATAGCCCTGTATCAATCCCAAACTAATCCCACTGCCCCGCTCTCTCCCCATAGCCCTGTATCAATCCCAAACTAATCCCACTGCCCCGCGCTCTCCACATAGCCCTGTTTCAATCCCAAACTAATCCCACTGCCCCCTCTCTCTCCATAGCCCTGTATCAATCCCAAACTAATCCCATTGCCCCGCTCTCTCCCCATAGCCCTGTATCAATCCCAAACTAATCCCACTGCCTCACTCTCTCCCCACAGCCCTGTATCAATCCCAAACTAATCCCACTGCCCCACTCTCTCCCCATAGCCCTGTATCAATCCCAAACTAATCCCACTGCCCTGCCCTCACCCCATAGCCCTGTATGAATCCCAAACTAATCCCACTGCCCATTCTCTTCCCATAGGCCTGCATCAATCCCAAACTAATCCCACTGCCCCACACTCTCCCCAAAGCCCTGTATCAATCCCAAACTGATCCCACTGCCCCACTCCCTCTCCATAGCCCTGTATCAATCCCAAACTAATCCCACTGCCCCACACTCTCCCCATAGCCCTGTATCAATCCCAAATTAATCCCACTGCCCCACTCTCTCCCCATAGACCTGGATCAATCCCAAACTAATCCCACTGCCCTGCTGTCACCCCATAGCCCTGTATGAATCCCAAAATAATCCCACTGCCCATTCTCTTCCCAGAGACCTGCATCAATCCCAAACTAATCCCACTGTCCCACTCTCTCCCCATAGCCCTGTATCAGTCCCAAACGAATCCCACTGCCCCGTGCTCTCCCCATAGCCCTGTATCAATCCCAAAGTAATCCCACTGCCCCGCGCTCTCCCCATAGCCCTGCATCAATCCCAAACTAATACCACTGCCCCACTCCCTCTCCATAGCCCTGTATCAATCCCAAACTAATCCCACTGCCCCACTCTCTCCCCATAGCCCTGTATCAATCCCAAACTAATCCCACTGCCCCACTCTCTCCCCATAGCCCTGTATCAATCCCAAATTAATCCCACTGCCCCACTCTCTCCCCATAGACCTGGATCAATCCCAAACTAATCCCACTGCCCTGCCCTCACCCCATAGCCCTGTATGAATCCCAAAATAATCCCACTGCCCATTCTCTTCCCATAGACATGCATCAATCCCAAACTAATCCCACTGTCCCACTCTCTCCCCAGAGCCCTGTATCAGTCCCAAACTAATCCCACTGCCCCGTGCTCTCCCCATCGCCCTGTATCAATCCCAAACTAATCCCACTATCCCACTCTCTCCCCATAGCCCTGTATCAATCCCAAACTAATCCCACAGCCCCGCGCTCTCCCCATAGCCCTGTTTCAATCCCAAACTAATCCCACTGCCCCCTCTCTCTCCATAGCCCTGTATCAATCCCAAACTAATCCCATTGCCCCGCTCTCTCCCCATAGCCCTGTATCAATCCCAAACTAATCCCACTGCCCCACTCTCTCCCCACAGCCCTGTATCAATCCCAAACTAATCCCACTGCCCGGTGCTCTCCCCATAGCCCTGTATCAATCCCAAACTAATCCCACTGCCCTGCCCTCACCCCATTGCCCTGTATGAATCCCAAACTAATCCCACTTCCCATTCTCTTCCCATGGACCTGCATCAATCCCAAACTAATCCCACTGTCCCACTCTCTCCCCATAGCCCTGTATCAATCCCAAACTAATCCCACTGCCCCACTCTCTCCCCATAGCCCTGTATCAATCCCAAACTAATCCCACTGTCCCACTCTCTCCCCATAGCCCTGTATCAGTCCCAAACTAATCCCACTGCCCCGCTCTCTCCCCATAGCCCTGTATCAATCCCAAACTAATCCCACTACCCCACTCCCTCTCCATAGCCCTGTATCAATCCCAAACTAATCCCACTGCCCCTCTCTCTCTCCATAGCCCTGTATCAATCCCAAACTAATCCCACTACCCCACTCCCTCTCCATAGCCCTGTATCAATCCCAAACTAATCCCACTGCCCCACTCTCTCCCCATAGCCCTGTATCAATCCCAAATTAATCCCACTGCCCCTCTCTCTCCCCATAGACCTGGATCAATCCCAAACTAATCCCACTGCCCTGCCCTCACCCCATAGCCCTGTATGAATCCCAAAATAATCCCACTGCCCATTCTCTTCCCATAGACATGCATCAATCCCAAACTAATCCCACTGTCCCACTCTCTCCCCATAGCCCTGTATCAGTCCCAAACTAATCCCACTGTCCCACTCTCTCCCCATAGCCCTGTATCAGTCCCAAACTAATCCCACTGCCCCGCTCTCTCCCCATAGCCCTGTATCAATCCCAAAGTAATCCCACTACCCTGCGCTCTCCCCATAGCCCTGTATCAATCCCAAACTAATCCCACTGCCCCCTCTCTCCCCATAGCCCTGCATCAATCCCAAACTAATCCCACTGCCCCACCCTCTCCCCATAGCCCTGTTTCAATCCGAAACTAATCCCCCTGCCCCTCTCTCTCTCCATCGCCCTTTATCAATCCCAAACTAATCCCACTGCCCCTCTCTCTCTCCATAGCCCTGTATCAATCCCAAACTAATACCACTGCTCCACACTCTCCCCAGAGCCCTGTATCAATCCCAAACTAATACCACTGCCCCACTCCCTCTCCATAGCCCTGTATCAATCCCAAACTAATCCCACTGCCCCACACTCTCCCCATAGCCCTGTATCAATCCCAAACTAGTCCCACTGCCCCACTCTCTCACCATAGCCCTGTATCAATCCCAAATTAATCCCACTGCCCCACTCTCTCCCCATCGACCTGGATCAATCCCAAACTAATCCCACTGTCCTGCCCTCACCCCATAGCCCTGTCTGAATCCCAAAATAATCCCATTGCCCCGCTCTCTCCCCATAGCCCTGTATCAATCCCAAACTAATCCCACTGCCCCACTCTCTCCCCACAGCCCTGTATCAATCCCAAACTAATCCCACTGCCCCACTCTCTCCCCATAGCCCTGTATCAATCCCAAACTAATCCCACTGCCCTGCCCTCACCCCATAGCCCTGTATCAATCCCAAACTAATCCCACTGCCCATTCTCTTCCCATAGACCTGCATCAATCTCAAACTAATCCCACTGCCCCACTCCCTCTCCATAGCCCTGTATCAATCCCAAACTAATCCCACTGCCCCTCTCTCTCTCCATAGCCCTGTATCAATCCCAAACTAATCCCACTACCCCACTCCCTCTCCATAGCCCTGTATCAATCCCAAACTAATCCCACTGCCCCACTCTCTCCCCATAGCCCTGTATCAATCCCAAATTAATCCCACTGCCCCTCTCTCTCCCCATAGACCTGGATCAATCCCAAACTAATCCCACTGCCCTGCCCTCACCCCATAGCCCTGTATGAATCCCAAAATAATCCCACTGCCCATTCTCTTCCCATAGACATGCATCAATCCCAAACTAATCCCACTGTCCCACTCTCTCCCCATAGCCCTGTATCAGTCCCAAACTAATCCCACTGTCCCACTCTCTCCCCATAGCCCTGTATCAGTCCCAAACTAATCCCACTGCCCCGCTCTCTCCCCATAGCCCTGTATCAATCCCAAAGTAATCCCACTACCCTGCGCTCTCCCCATAGCCCTGTATCAATCCCAAACTAATCCCACTGCCCCCTCTCTCCCCATAGCCCTGCATCAATCCCAAACTAATCCCACTGCCCCACCCTCTCCCCATAGCCCTGTTTCAATCCGAAACTAATCCCCCTGCCCCTCTCTCTCTCCATCGCCCTTTATCAATCCCAAACTAATCCCACTGCCCCTCTCTCTCTCCATAGCCCTGTATCAATCCCAAACTAATACCACTGCTCCACACTCTCCCCAGAGCCCTGTATCAATCCCAAACTAATACCACTGCCCCACTCCCTCTCCATAGCCCTGTATCAATCCCAAACTAATCCCACTGCCCCACACTCTCCCCATAGCCCTGTATCAATCCCAAACTAGTCCCACTGCCCCACTCTCTCACCATAGCCCTGTATCAATCCCAAATTAATCCCACTGCCCCACTCTCTCCCCATCGACCTGGATCAATCCCAAACTAATCCCACTGTCCTGCCCTCACCCCATAGCCCTGTCTGAATCCCAAAATAATCCCATTGCCCCGCTCTCTCCCCATAGCCCTGTATCAATCCCAAACTAATCCCACTGCCCCACTCTCTCCCCACAGCCCTGTATCAATCCCAAACTAATCCCACTGCCCCACTCTCTCCCCATAGCCCTGTATCAATCCCAAACTAATCCCACTGCCCTGCCCTCACCCCATAGCCCTGTATCAATCCCAAACTAATCCCACTGCCCATTCTCTTCCCATAGACCTGCATCAATCTCAAACTAATCCCACTGCCCCGCTCTCTCCCCATAGACCTGTATCAATCCCAAACTAATCCCACTGCCCCATGCTCTCCCCATAGCCCTGTATCAATCCCAAACTAATCCCACTACCCCACTCTCTCCCTACAGCCCTGTATCAATCCCAAACTAATCCCAATGCCCCACTGTCTCCCGATAGCCCTGTATCAATCCCAAACTAATCCCACTGCCCCATTCTCTCCTCATAGCCCTCAATCAATCCCAAATTTATCCCACTGCCCATTCTCTTCCCACAGACCTGCATCAATCCCAAACTAATCCCACTGTCCCACTCTCTCTCCATTGGCCTGTATCAATCCCAAACTAATCCCACTGCCCCGCTCTCTCCCCATAGCCCTGTATCAGTCCCAAACTAATCCCACTGCACCGTGCTCTCCCCATAGCCCTGTATCAATCCCAAACTAATCCCACTACCCCACTCTCTCCCCATAGCCCTGCATCAATCCCAAACTAATCCCACTGCCCCACTCTCTCCCCATAGCCCTGTATCAATCCCAAACTAATCCCACTGCCCCACTCTCTCCCCATAGCCCTGTATCAATCCCAAACTAATCCCACTGCCCTGCCCTCTCCCCATAGCCCTGTATGAATCCCAAACTAATCCCACTGCCCATTCGCTTCCCAAACTAATCCCAATCTAATCCCACTGTCCCACTCTCTCCCCACAGCCCTGTATCAATCCCAAACTAATCCCACTGCCCCACTCTCTCCCCATAGCCCTGTATCAATCCCAAACTAATCCCACTGCCCCACTCTCTCCCCATAGCCCTGTATCAATCCCAAACTGATCCCACTGCCCCACTCTCTCCCCATAGCCCTGTATCAATCCCAAACTAATCCCACTGCCCCGCTCTCTCTTCATAGCCCTGTATCAATCCCAAACTAATCCCATTGCCCCACTCTCTCCCCATCGCCCTGCATCAATCCCAAACTAATCCCACTGCCCCGCTCTCTCCCCATAGCCCTGTATCAATCCCAAACTAATCTCATTGCCCCGCTCTCTCCCCATAGCCCTGTATCAATCCTAAACTAATCCCACTGCCCCGCTCTCTCTTCATAGCCCTGTATCAATCCCAAACTAATCCCATTGCCCCACTCTCTCCCCATAGCCCTGTATCAATCCCAAACTAATCTCATTGCCCCGCTCTCTCCCCATCGCCCTGCATCAATCCTAAACTAATCCCACTGCCCCACTCTCTCCCCATAGCCCTGTATCAATCCCAAACTAATCCCACTGCCCCGCTCTCTCCCCATAGCCCTGTATAAATCCCAAACTAATCTCATTGCCCCACTCTCTCCCCATAGCCCTGTATCAATCCCAAACTAATCCCACTGCCCCACTCTCTCCCCATAGCCCTGTATCAATCCCAAACTAATCCCACTGCCCCGCTCTCTCCCCATAGCCCTGTATCAATCCCAAACTAATCCCATTGCCCCGCTCTCTCCCCATAGCCCTGTATTAATTTGTTTTCTTAATCCTGGTGTGAACCCAGATCCCACTGTTCAATCCATTCCCCCAGTTTGTTACCTGTGAGGGAGATTTGGGCGGCGGTAAGGCAGCATTTTTTCACTGAGCTTGGTGTTGTTGATTTATTCCGTGCCGTGACCAGCACTCCGCTCTGGGACCGTGTCTCACTCCCAGCTGAAAGATATTAATGTCAGAGAATTATATTAAAAATCAGCAGATCTTCGCGACATTTCCGTGGAGAATTTCTGTGCGCGTTCCTCCGATGTCCTGTCAGAACTTGGGAAGAAGATCAGGGAATGACCCAGGGAATCAGTGAAAGAACTTACAGAACTGGAGACCCTGCACAAATAAATCCCCTCACTTCATAAAGCATTGTTTTACTGCAGTAAAGGCACTTTATCAATGTAAGTCACAGTGTGTGAGGTGTCGCAGTGTGAGGTGTTACAGTGTGTGGTGTCGCAGTGTGAAGTGTCACAGTGTGAGGTGTCACAGTGTGTGGTGTCACAGTGTGAGGTGTCACGGTGTCATAGTGTGTGGTGTCACAGGGTGAAGTGTCACAGTGTGAGGTGTTACAGTGTGTGGTGTCGCAGTGTGAGGTCGCAGTGTGTGGTGTCGCAGTGTGAAGTGTCACAGTGTGAGGTGTTTTAGTGTGTGGTGTCGCAGTGTGAGGTGTGATAGTGTGAGGTGTCACAGTGTGAGGTGTCACAGTGTGTGGTGTCGCAGTGTGAGGTCGCAGTGTGTGGTGTCGCAGTGTGAAGTGTCACAGTGTGAGGTGTCACAGTGTGTGGTGTCACAGTGTGAGGTGTCACGGTGTCATAGTGTGTGGTGTCACAGGGTGAAGTGTCACAGTGTGAGGTGTTACAGTGTGTGGTGTCGCAGTGTGAGGTCGCAGTGTGTGGTGTCGCAGTGTGAAGTGTCACAGTGTGAGGTGTTTTAGTGTGTGGTGTCGCAGTGTGAAGTGTCACAGTGTGAGGTGTTACAGTGTGTGGTGTCGCAGTGTGAGGTCGCAGTGTGTGGTGTCGCAGTGTGAGGTCGCAGTGTGTGGTGTCGCAGTGTGAGGTCGCAGTGTGTGGTGTCGCAGTGTGAGGTCGCAGTGTGTGGTGTCGCAGTGTGTGGTGTCGCAGTGTGAGGTGTCACAGTGAGGTGTTACAGTGTGTGGTGTCGCAGTGTGAGGTCGCAGTGTGTGGTGTCGCAGTGTGTGGTGTCGCAGTGTGAGGTGTCGCAGTGTGTGGTGTCGCACTGTGAGGTGTCGCAGTGTGAGGTGTCGCAGTGTGTGGTGTCGCAGTGTGAGGTGTCAGAGTGTGAGGTGTCACAGTGAGAGGTGTCACAGTGAGAGGTGTCACAGTGTGAGGTGTCACAGTGTGAGGTGTGATAGTGTGAGGTGTCACAGTGTGAGGTGTGATAGTGTGAGGTGTCACAGTGTGTGAGGTGTCAGTGTGTGAGGTGTTACAGTGTGTGAGGTGTCACAGTGTGAGGTGTCAGAGTGTGAGGTGTTACAGTGTGTGAGGTGTCACAGTGTGAGGTGTCACAGTGTGTGAGGTGTCACAGTGTGTGGTGTCACAGTGTGTGGTGTCACAGTGTGGGTGTCACAGTGTGTGAGGTGTTACAGTGTGTGAGGTGTCACAGTGTGTGAGGTGTTACAGTGTGAGGTGTTTCAGTGTGTGGTGTCACAGTGTGTGGTCACAGTGTGTGGTGTCACAGTGTGTGGTGTCACAGTGTGTGGTGTCACAGTGTGTGGTGTCACAGTGTGAGGTGTCACGGTGTCATAGTGTGTGGTGTCACAGTGTGAAGTGTCACAGTGTGACGTGTTACAGTGTGTGGTGTCACAGTGTGAGGTGTCGCAGTGTGAGGTGTCACAGTGTGTGGTGTCGCAGTGTGAGGTGTCGCAGTGTGAGGTGTGATAGTGTGAGGTGTCACAGTGTGAGGTGTTGCAGTGTGAGGTGTTGCAGTGTGAGGTGTCACAGTGTGAGGTGTGATAGTGTGAGGTGTCACAGTGTGAGGTGTCACAGTGTGTGGTGTCGCAGTGTGAGGTGTCGCAGTGTGAGGTGTGATAGTGTGAGGTGTCACAGTGTGAGGTGTCACAGTGTGAGGTGTCGCAGTGTGTGGTGTCGCAGTGTGAGGTGTCGCAGTGTGAGGTGTCACAGTGTGAGGTGTCACAGTGTGAGGTGTGATAGTGTGAGGTGTCACAGTGTGTGGTGTTGCAGTGTGAGGTGTCACAGTGTGAGGTGTTGCAGTGTGAGGTGTCACAGTGTGAGGTGTTACAGTGTGAGGTGTCACAGTGTGAGGTGTCACAGTGTGAGGTGTCACAGTGTGAGGTGTGATAGTGTGAGGTGTCACAGTGTGAGGTGTCACAGTGTGTGGTGTCGCAGTGTGAGGTGTCGCAGTGTGAGGTGTCACAGTGTGAGGTGTCACAGTGTGAGGTGTGATAGTGTGAGGTGTCACAGTGTGTGGTGTCACAGTGTGAGGTGTTACAGTGTGTGGTGTCACAGTGTGTGAGGTGTGATAGTGTGAGGTGTCACAGTGTGTGGTGTCACAGTGTGTGAGGTGTGATAGTGTGAGGTGTCACAGTGTGAGGTGTCGCAGTGTGAGGTGTCGCAGTGTGAGGTGTCGCAGTGTGAGGTGTCGCAGTGTGAGGTGTCGCAGTGTGTGGTGTCGCAGTGTGAGGTGTCGCAGTGTGAGGTGTCGCAGTGTGAGCTGTCGCAGTGTGAGGTGTCGCAGTGTGTGGTGTCGCAGTGTGAGGTGTCACAGTGTGAGGTGTCACAGTGTGTGGTGTCGCAGTGTGAGGTGTCGCAGTGTGAGGTATCGCAGTGTGTGGTGTCGCAGTGTGAGGTGTCGCAGTGTGAGGTGTGATAGTGTGAGGTGTCACAGTGTGAGGTGTTGCAGTGTGAGGTGTTGCAGTGTGAGGTGTCACAGTGTGAGGTGTCACAGTGTGAGGTGTCACAGTGTGAGGTGTCGCAGTGTGAGGTGTCGCAGTGTGAGGTGTCACAGTGTGAGGTGTAACAGTGTGAGGTGTGATAGTGTGAGGTGTCACAGTGTGTGGTGTCGCAGTGTGAGGTGTCGCAGTGTGAGGTGTCGCAGTGTGAGGTGTGATAGTGTGAGGTATCACAGTGTGAGGTGTCACAGTGTGAGCTGTCACAGTGTGAGGTGTCGCAGTGTGTGGTGTCGCAGTGTGAGCTGTCGCAGTGTGAGGTGTCACAGTGTGAGGTGTCACAGTGTGTGGTGTCGCAGTGTGAGGTGTCGCAGTGTGAGGTATCGCAGTGTGTGGTGTCGCAGTGTGAGGTGTCGCAGTGTGAGGTGTGATAGTGTGAGGTGTCACAGTGTGAGGTGTCACAGTGTGAGGTGTTACAGTGTGAGGTGTCACAGTGTGAACTGTTAGTGTGTGAGGTGTCACAGTGTGTGAGGTGTCACAGTGTGTGAGGTGTCGCAGTGTGTGAGGTGTCGCAGTGTGAGGTGTCACAGTGTGTGAGGTGTCACAGTGTGTGAGGTGTGATAGTGTGAGGTGTCACAGTGTGTGAGGTGTTACAGTGTGAGGTGTCACAGTGTGTGAGGTGTCGCAGTGTGTGAGGTGTCACAGTGTGAGGTGTCACAGTGTGTGAGGTGTCGCAGTGTGTGAGGTGTCGCAGTGTGAGGTGTCACAGTGTGTGAGGTGTCACAGTGTGTGAGGTGTCACAGTGTGTGAGGTGTGATAGTGAGGTGTCACAGTGTGAGGTGTCACAGTGTGAGGTGTGATAGTGAGGTGTCACAGTGTGAGGTGTCACAGTGTGTGGTGTCACAGTGTGAGGTGTCACAGTGTGTGAGGTGTCACAGTGTGAGGTGTCACAGTGTGAGGTGTTACAGTGTGTGAGGTGTTACAGTGTGAGGTGTTACAATGTGTGAGGTGTCACAGTGTGAGGTGTCACAGTGTGAGGTGTCATAGTGTGAGGTGTCACAGTGTGTGAGGTGTTACAGTGTGTGAGGTGTTACAGTGTGTGAGGTGTTACAATGTGTGAGGTGTCACAGTGTGAGGTGTCACAGTGTGTGAGGTGTTACAGTGTGTGAGGTGTTACAATGTGTGAGGTGTCACAGTGTGAGGTGTCACAGTGTGAGGTGTCACAGTGTGTGAGGTGTTACAGTGTGTGAGGTGTCACAGTGTGAGGTGTCACAGTGTGAGGTGTCAGTCTGTGAGGTGTCACAGTGTGAGGTGTCAGTGTGAGGTGTCACAGTGTGAGGTGTCACAGTGTGAGGTGTCGCAGTGTGTGAGGTGTTACAGTGTGAGGTGTCACGGTGTGAGGTGTTACAGTGTGTGAGGTGTCACAGTGTGTGAGGTGTTCCAGTGTGTTAGGTGTCAGTGTGAGGTGTCACAGTGTGTGGTGTCACAGTGTGAGGTGTTACAGTGTGTGAGGTGTTACAATGTGTGAGGTGTCACAGTGTGAGGTGTCACAGTGTGAGGTGTTACAGTGTGTGAGGTGTCACAGTGTGTGAGGTGTCACAGTGTGAGGTGTTACAGTGTGTGAGGTGTCACAGTGTGTGGTGTTACAGTGTGAGGTGTCACAGTGTGTGAGGTGTGATAGTGTGAGGTGTCACAGTGTGTGAGGTGTGATAGTGTGAGGTGTCACATTGTGAGGTGTTACAGTGTGTGAGGTGTCCCAGTGTGAGGTGTCCCAGTGTGAGGTGTCACAGTGTGTGGTGTCACAGTGTGTGGTGTTACAGTGTGAGGTGTCACAGTGTGAGGTGTAACAGTGTGAGGTGTTAGTGTGTGAGGTGTCACAGTGTGTGTGGTGTTACAGTGTGTGGTGTTACAGTGTGAGGTGTTACAGTGTGTGAGGTGTCACAGTGTGAGGTGTCACAGTGTGAGGTGTCACAGTGTGTGAGGTGTCACAGTGTGAGGTGTCCCAGTGTGTGAGGTGTCACAGTGTTACAGTGTGTGAGGTGTTACAGTGTGTGAGGTGTTACAGTGTGTGAGGTGTCACAGTGTGAGGTGTTACAGTGTGTGAGGTGTTACAGTGTGTGAGGTGTCACAGTGTGAGGTGTCACAGTGTGTGAGGTGTTACAGTGTGAGGTGTCACAGTGTGAAGTGTAACAGTGTGAGGTGTTAGTGTGTGAGGTGTCACAGTGTGTGTGGTGTTACAGTGTGTGGTGTTACAGTGTGTGGTGTCACAGTGTGTGAGGTGTCACAGTGTGTGAGGTGTCACAGTGTGAGGTGTCACAGTGTGTGAGGTGTCACAGTGTGAGGTGTTACAGTGTGTGAGGTGTCACAGTGTGAGGTGTCACAGTGTGAGGTGTCACAGTGTGTGAGGTGTCACAGTGTGAGGTGTTACAGTGTGTGAGGTGTCACGGTGTTGCAGTGTGTGAGGTGTTACAGTGTGTGAGGTGTTACAGTGTGTGAGGTGTCACAGTGTGAGGTGTCACAGTGTGAGGTGTCACAGTGTGTGAGGTGTCACAGGGTGTCGCAGTGTGTGAGGTGTTACAGTGTGTGAGGTGTCACGGTGTGAGGTGTCACAGTGTGTGAGGTGTTACAGTGTGTGAGGTGTTACAGTGTGAGGTGTTCCAGTGTGTGAGGTGTCAGTGTGAGGTGTCACAGTGTGTGTGGTGTCACAGTGTGTGAGGTGTCACAGTGTGAGATGTTACAGTGTGTGAGGTGTCACAGTGTGAGGTGTTACAGTGTGTGAGGTGTTAGTGTGTGAGGTGTCACAGTGTGAGGTGTCACAGTGTGAGGTGTTACAGTGTGTGGTGTGTCACAGTGTGTGGTGTTACAGTGTGTGGTGTCACAGTGTGAGGTGTTACAGTGTGAGGTGTTACAGTGTGTGAGGTGTTACAGTGTGTGAGGTGTTACAGTGTGTGGTGTCACAGTGTGAGGTGTTACAGTGTGTGAGGTGTTACAGTGTGTGAGGTGTCACAGTGTGAGGTGTCAGTGTGTGAGGTGTTAGTGTGTGAGGTGTCGCAGTGTGAGGTGTCACAGTGTGAGGTGTCACAGTGTGTGAGGTGTCACAGTGTGTGAGGTGTCACAGTGTGTGAGGTGTCACAGTGTGAGGTGTCACAGTGTGAGGTGTTACAGTGTGTGAGGTGTCACAGTGTGTGGTGTCACAGTGTGTGAGGTGTGATAGTGTGAGGTGTGATAGTGTGAGGT
The DNA here is from genome assembly GCF_035084215.1 of Heptranchias perlo. NCBI lineage: Eukaryota > Metazoa > Chordata > Chondrichthyes > Hexanchiformes > Hexanchidae > Heptranchias > Heptranchias perlo. Next base: position 75,385 of record NW_027139706.1, on the reverse strand, counting down.
GTCACAGTGTGTGAGGTGTCACAGTGTGAGGTGTCATAGTGTGAGGTGTCACAGTGTGTGAGGTGTCACAGTGTGAGGTGTCACAGTGTGAGGTGTCACAGTGTGTGAGGCGTCACAGTGTGTGAGGTGTCACAGTGTGTGAGGTGTGATAGTGTGAGGTGTGATAGTGTGAGGTGTCACAGTGTGAGGTGTTACAGTGTGTGAGGTATCACAGTGTGAGGTGTCCCAGTGTGAGGTGTCCCAGTGTGAGGTGTCACAGTGTGTGAGCTGTTACAGTGTGTGGTGTTACAGTGTGTGGTGTTACAGTGTGTGAGGTGTCACAGTGTGTGGTGTCACAGTGTGAGGTGTTACAGTGTGTGAGGTGTTAGTGTGTGAGGTGTCACAGTGTGTGAGGTGTTACAGTGTGAGGTGTTACAGTGTGTGGGGTGTTACAGTGTGTGGTGTCACAGTGTGAGGTGTCACAGTGTGTGAGGTGTTACAATATGTGAGGTGTCACAGTGTGAGGTGTCACAGTGTGAGGTGTTGCAGTGTGTGAGGTGTCACAGTGTGAGGTGTTACAGTGTGAGGTGTTACAGTGTGTGGTGTGTCACAGTGTGTGGTATTACAGTGTGTGAGGTGTTACAGTGTGTGAGGTGTTACAGTGTGAGGTGTTACAGTGTGTGAGGTGCTACAGTGTGTGAGGTGTCACAGTGTGAGGTGTCACAGTGTGAGGTGTTACAGTGTGTGAGGTGTTACAGTGTGTGAGGTGTCACAGTGTGAGGTGCTACAGTGTGTGAGGTGTCACAGTGTGAGGTGTCAGTGTGTGAGGTGTTAGTGTGTGAGGTGTCGCAGTGTGAGGTGTCACAGTGTGAGGTGTCACAGTGTGTGAGGTGTCACAGTGTGTGGTGTTACAGTGTGTGAGGTGTCACAGTGTGTGAGGTGTCACAGTGTGTGAGGTGTTACAGTGTGTGAGGTGTCACAGTGTGAGGTGTTACAGTGTGTGAGGTGTCACAGTGTGTGAGGTGTCACAGTGTGTGAGGTGTGATAGTGTGAGGTGTGATAGTGTGAGGTGTCACAGTGTGAGGTGTCACAGTGTGTGAGGTGTCACAGTGTGAGGTGTCACAGGTCACAGTGTGAGGTGTTACAGTGTGTGAGGTATCACAGTGTGAGGTGTCCCAGTGTGAGGTGTCCCAGTGTGAGGTGTCACAGTGTGTGAGCTGTTACAGTGTGTGGTGTTACAGTGTGTGGTGTTACAGTGTGTGAGGTGTCACAGTGTGTGGTGTCACAGTGTGTGAGCTGTTACAGTGTGTGGTGTTACAGTGTGTGGTGTTACAGTGTGTGAGGTGTCACAGTGTGTGGTGTCACAGTGTGAGGTGTTACAGTGTGTGAGGTGTCACAGTGTGAGGTGTCACAGTGTGTGAGGTGTCACAGTGTGAGGAGTTACAGTGTGTGAGGTGTCGCAGTGTGAGCTGTTGCAGTGTGTGTGGTGTCACAGTGTGTGGTGTCACAGTGTGAGGTGTCACAGTGTGAGGTGTTACAGTGTGTGAGGTGTCACAGTGTGAGGTGTCACAGTGTGAGGTGTTACAGTGTGTGAGGTGTTGCAGTGTGTGAGGTGTCACAGTGTGTGAGGTGTCACAGTGTGAGGTGTTACAGTGTGTGAGGTGTCACAGTGTGTGAGGTGTTACAGTGTGAGGTGTTACAGTGTGTGAGGTGTCACAGTGTGTGAGGTGTTACAGTGTGTGAGGTGTCACAGTGTGAGGTGTCACAGTGTGAGGTGTTACAGTGTGTGAGGTGTCACAGTGTGTGAGCTGTTACAGTGTGTGAGGTGTCATAGTGTGTGTGGTGTTACAGTGTGTGAGGTGTCACAGTGTGAGGTGTTACAGTGTGTGAGGTGTCACAGTGTGAGGTGTCACAGTGTGTGAGGTGTCACAGTGTGTGAGGTGTAACAGTGTGAGGTGTTACAGTGTGTGAGGTGTCACAGTGTGAGGTGTCACTGTGTGAGGTGTCACAGTGTGTGACGTGTCACAGTGTTACAGTGTGTGGTGTTACAGTGTGTGAGGTGTCACAGTGTGAGGTGTCACAGTGTGTGAGGTGTCACAGTGTGTGAGGTGTTACAGTGTGAGGTGTTACAGTGTGTGAGGTGTTACAGTGTGTGAGGTGTTACAGTGTGTGGTGTGTCACAGTGTGTGAGGTGTCACAGTGTGAGGTGTTACAGTGTGTGAGGTGTTACAGTGTGTGGTGTGTCACAGTGTGTGATTTGTCACAGTGTGAGGTGTTACAGTGTGTGAGGTGTTACAGTGTGTGAGGTGTCACAGTGTGAGGTGTCACATTGTGTGAGGTGTCACAGTGTGAGGTGTTACAGTGTGTGGTGTGTCACAGTGTGTGAGGTGTTACAGTGTGTGAGGTGTCACGGTGTGAGGTGTTACAGTGTGTGAGGTGTCACAGTGTGAGGTGTTACAGTGTGAGGTGTTACAGTGTGTGAGGTGTCACAGTGTGAGGTGTTACAGTGTGAGGTGTTACAGTGTGAAGTGTCACAGTGTGTGGTGTTACAGTGTGTGAGGTGTCACAGTTTGAGGTGTTACAGTGTGTGAGGTGTCACAGTGTGAGGTGTTACAGTGTGTGTGGTGTTACAGTGTGTGTGGTGTCACAGTGCGAGGTGTTACAGTGTGAGGTGTTACAGTGTGAGGTGTTACAGTGTGAGGTGTCACAGTGTGTGGTGTTACAGTGTGTGAGGTGTCACAGTTTGAGGTGTTACAGTGTGTGAGGTGTCACAGTGTGAGGTGTTACAGTGTGTGTGGTGTTACAGTGTGTGTGGTGTCACAGTGCGAGGTTTCAAAGTGTGAGGTTTCATAGTGTGAGGTGTTACAGTGTGTGGTGTCACAGTGTGTGAGCTGTTACAGTGTGTGGTGTTACAGTGTGTGAGGTGTCACAGTGTGTGAGGTGTCACAGTGTGTGAGGTATCACAGTGTGAGGTGTTACACTGTGTGAGGTGTCACAGTGTGTGAGGTGTCACAGTGTGAGGTGTTACAGTGTGTGAGGTGTCACAGTGTGTGAGGTGTCACAGTGTGAGGTGTTACAGTGTGAGGTGTCACAGTGTGTGAGGTGTCACAGTGTGAGGTGTCACAGTGTGTGAGGTGTCACAGTGTGAGGTGTTACAGTGTGAGGTGTCAGTGTGAGGTGTTACATTGTGAGGTGATACAGTGTGAGCTGTTGCAGTGTGTGAGGTGTCACAGTGTGAGGTGTCACAGTGTGTGAGGTGTTACAGTGTGTGAGCTGTTGCAGTGTGAGCTGTTGCAGTGTGTGAGGTGTCACAGTGTGTGGTGTCACAGTGTGAGGTGTTACAGTGTGTGAGGTGTCACAGTGTGAGGTGTCACAGTGTGTGAGGTGTCACAGTGTGAGGTGTTAGTGTGTGAGGTGTCACAGTGTGAGGTGTCACAGTGTGAGGTGTTAGTGTGTGAGGTGTCACAGTGTGAGGTGTTACAGTGTGAGGTGTTACAGTGTGTGAGGTGTCACAGTGTGAGGTGTCACAGTGTGAGGTGTTAGTGTGTGAGGTGTCACAGTGTGAGGTGTTACAGTGTGTGAGGTGTCACAGTGTGAGGTGTTACAGTGTGTGAGGTGTTACAGTCTGTGAGGTGTTACAGTGTGAGGTGTTCCAGTGTGTGAGGTGTCACAGTGTGAGGTGTCACATTGTGAGGTGTTCCAGTGTGTGAGGTGTCACAGTGTGAGGTGTCACAGTGTGTGGTGTCACAGTGTGTGGTGTTACAGTGTGTGAGCTGTCACATTGTGAGGTGTTACAGTGTGTGGTGTGTCACAGTGTGAGGTGTCACAGTGTGAGGTGTTACAGTGTGTGAGGTGTTACAGTGTGTGAGGTGTCACAGTGTGAGGTGTTACAGTGTGTGAGGTGTTACAGTGTGTGAGGTGTCACAGTGTGAGGTGTCACAGTGTGAGGTGTCACAGTGTGAGGTGTTGCAGTGTGTGAGGTGTTACAGTGTGAGGTGTTACAGTGTGTGAGGTGTCACAGTGTGAGGTGTTACAGTGTGTGAGGTGTCACAGTGTGAGGTGTTACAGTGTGAGGTGTTACAGTGTGTGAGGTGTTACAGTGTGTGAGGTGTCACAGTTTGAGGTGTTAGTGTGTGAGGTGTCACAGTGTGAGGTGTTACAGTGTGAGGTGTTACAGTGTGTGTGGTGTTACAGTGTGTGTGGTGTCACAGTGCGAGGTTTCATAGTGTGAGGTTTCATAGTGTGAGGTGTTACAGTGTGTGGTGTCACAGTGTGTGAGCTGTTACAGTGTGTGGTGTTACAGTGTGTGGTGTTACACTGTGTGAGGTGTCACAGTGTGTGAGGTGTCACAGTGTGAGGTGTTGCAGTGTGTGAGGTGTTAGTGTGTGAGGTGTCACAGTGTGAGGTGTTACAGTGTGTGAGGTGTCACAGTGTGTGGTGTTACACTGTGTGAGGTGTCACAGTGTGTGAGGTGTCACAGTGTGTGGTGTTACACTGTGTGAGGTGTTAGTGTGTGAGGTGTCACAGTGTGAGGTGTTACAGTGTGTGAGGTGTCACAGTGTGAGGTGTCACAATGTGTGAGGTGTCACAATGTGTGAGGTGTTACAGTGTGAGGTGTTACAGTGTGAGCTGTTGCAGTGTGTGAGGTGTCACAGTGTGTGGTGTCACAGTGTGAGGTGTCACAGAGTGTGAGGTGTCACAGTGTGTGAGGTGTCACAGTGTGAGGTGTCACAGTGTGAGGTGTTACAGTGTGAGGTGTCACAGTGTGAGGTGTCACAGTGTGAGGTGTTACAGTGTGAGCTGTTGCAGTGTGTGAGGTGTCACAGTGTGTGGTGTCACAGTGTGAGGTGTCACAGTGTGTGAGGTGTTACAGTGTGAGGTGTCACAGTGTGAGGTGTTAGTGTGTGAGGTGTCACAGTGTGTGAGGTGTCACAGTGTGAGGTGTTACAGTGTGTGAGGTGTCACAGTGTGAGGTGTTAGTGTGTGAGGTGTCACAGTGTGAGGTGTTACAGTGTGAGGTGCTACAGTGTGTGAGGTGTCACAGTGTGAGGTGTCACAGTGTGAGGTGTTAGTGTGTGAGGTGTCACAGTGTGAGGTGTTACAGTGTGAGGTGTTACAGTGTGTGAGGTGTCACAGTGTGAGGTGTCACATTGTGTGAGGTGTTACAGTGTGTGAGGTGTCACAGTGTGAGGTGTTACAGTGTGTGAGGTGTCACAGTGTGAGGTGTTACAGTGTGTGAGGTGTCACAGTGTGAGGTGTCACATTGTGTGAGGTGTTACAGTGTGTGAGGTGTCACAGTGTGAGGTGTTACAGTGTGTGAGGTGTTACAGTCTGTGAGGTGTTACAGTGTGAGGTGTTCCAGTGTGTGAGGTGTCACAGTGTGAGGTGTTCCAGTGTGTGAGGTGTCACAGTGTGAGGTGTCACAGTGTGTGGTGTTACAGTGTGTGAGCTGTCACAGTGTGAGGTGTCACAGTGTGAGGTGTTGCAGTGTGTGAGGTGTCACAGTGTGAGGTGTTACAGTGTGTGAGGTGTTGCAGTGTGTGAGTTGTTACAGTGTGTGAGGTGTCACAGTGTGAGGTGTTACAGTGTGTGAGGTGTCACAGTGTGAGGTGTCACATTGTGTGAGGTGTTACAGTGTGTGAGGTGTCACAGTGTGAGGTGTTACAGTGTGTGGTGTGTCACAGTGTGAGGTTTCACAGTGTGAGGTGTCACAGTGTGAGGTGTCACAGTGTGTGAGGTGTCACAGTGTGAGGTGTCACAGTGTGTGAGGTGTCACAGTGTGAGGTGTTACAGTGTGAGGTGTCAGTGTGAGGTGTTACATTGTGAGGTGATACAGAGTGAGCTGTTGCAGTGTGTGAGGTGTCACAGTGTGTGGTGTCACAGTGTGAGGTGTCACAGTGTGTGAGGTGTTACAGTGTGTGAGCTGTTGCAGTGTGAGCTGTTGCAGTGTGTGAGGTGTCACAGTGTGTGGTGTCACAGTGTGAGGTGTTACAGTGTGTGAGGTGTCACAGTGTGAGGTGTCACAGTGTGTGAGGTGTCACAGTGTGAGGTGTTAGTGTGTGAGGTGTCACAGTGTGAGGTGTCACAGTGTGAGGTGTTAGTGTGTGAGGTGTCACAGTGTGAGGTGTTACAGTGTGAGGTGTTACAGTGTGTGAGGTGTCACAGTGTGAGGTGTCACAGTGTGAGGTGTTAGTGTGTGAGGTGTCACAGTGTGAGGTGTTACAGTGTGAGGTGTTACAGTGTGTGAGGTGTCACAGTGTGAGGTGTTACAGTGTGTGAGGTGTTACAGTCTGTGAGGTGTTACAGTGTGAGGTGTTCCAGTGTGTGAGGTGTCACAGTGTGAGGTGTCACAGTGTGAGGTGTTCCAGTGTGTGAGGTGTCACAGTGTGAGGTGTCACAGTGTGTGGTGTCACAGTGTGTGGTGTTACAGTGTGTGAGCTGTCACATTGTGAGGTGTTACAGTGTGTGGTGTGTCACAGTGTGAGGTGTCACAGTGTGAGGTGTTACAGTGTGTGAGGTGTTGCAGTGTGTGAGGTGTTGCAGTGTGTGAGGTGTTACAGTGTGTGAGGTGTCACAGTGTGAGGTGTTACAGTGTGTGAGGTGTTACAGTGTGTGAGGTGTCACAGTGTGAGGTGTCACAGTGTGAGGTGTCACAGTGTGAGGTGTTGCAGTGTGTGAGGTGTTACAGTGTGAGGTGTTACAGTGTGTGAGGTGTCACAGTGTGAGGTGTTACAGTGTGTGAGGTGTCACAGTGTGAGGTGTTACAGTGTGAGGTGTTACAGTGTGTGAGGTGTTACAGTGTGTGAGGTGTCACAGTTTGAGGTGTTACAGTGTGTGAGGTGTCACAGTGTGAGGTGTTACAGTGTGAGGTGTTACAGTGTGTGTGGTGTTACAGTGTGTGTGGTGTCACAGTGCGAGGTTTCATAGTGTGAGGTTTCATAGTGTGAGGTGTTACAGTGTGTGGTGTCACAGTGTGTGAGCTGTTACAGTGTGTGGTGTTACAGAGTGTGGTGTTACACTGTGTGAGGTGTCACAGTGTGTGAGGTGTCACAGTGTGAGGTGTTGCAGTGTGTGAGGTGTTAGTGTGTGAGGTGTCACAGTGTGAGGTGTTACAGTGTGTGAGGTGTCACAGTGTGTGGTGTTACACTGTGTGAGGTGTCACAGTGTGTGAGGTGTCACAGTGTGTGGTGTTACACTGTGTGAGGTGTTAGTGTGTGAGGTGTCACAGTATGAGGTGTTACAGTGTGTGAGGTGTCACAGTGTGAGGTGTCACAATGTGTGAGGTGTCACAATGTGTGAGGTGTTACGGTGTGAGGTGTTACAGTGTGAGCTGTTGCAGTGTGTGAGGTGTCACAGTGTGTGGTGTCACAGTGTGTGAGGTGTCACAGTGTGAGGTGTCACAGTGTGAGGTGTTACAGTGTGAGGTGTCACAGTGTGAGGTGTCACAGTGTGAGGTGTTACAGTGTGAGCTGTTGCAGTGTGTGAGGTGTCACAGTGTGTGGTGTCACAGTGTGAGGTGTCACAGTGTGTGAGGTGTTACAGTGTGAGGTGTCACAGTGTGAGGTGTTAGTGTGTGAGGTGTCACAGTGTGTGAGGTGTCACAGTGTGAGGTGTTACAGTGTGTGAGGTGTCACAGTGTGAGGTGTTAGTGTGTGAGGTGTCACAGTGTGAGGTGTTACAGTGTGAGGTGCTACAGTGTGTGAGGTGTCACAGTGTGAGGTGTCACAGTGTGAGGTGTTAGTGTGTGAGGTGTCACAGTGTGAGGTGTTACAGTGTGAGGTGTTACAGTGTGTGAGGTGTCACAGTGTGAGGTGTCACATTGTGTGAGGTGTTACAGTGTGTGAGGTGTCACAGTGTGAGGTGTTACAGTGTGTGAGGTGTCACAGTGTGAGGTGTTACAGTGTGTGAGGTGTCACAGTGTGAGGTGTCACATTGTGTGAGGTGTTACAGTGTGTGAGGTGTCACAGTGTGAGGTGTTACAGTGTGTGAGGTGTTACAGTCTGTGAGGTGTTACAGTGTGAGGTGTTCCAGTGTGTGAGGTGTCACAGTGTGAGGTGTCACAGTGTGAGGTGTTCCAGTGTGTGAGGTGTCACAGTGTGAGGTGTCACAGTGTGTGGTGTTACAGTGTGTGAGCTGTCACAGTGTGAGGTGTCACAGTGTGAGGTGTTGCAGTGTGTGAGGTGTCACAGTGTGAGGTGTTACAGTGTGTGAGGTGTTGCAGTGTGTGAGTTGTTACAGTGTGTGAGGTGTCACAGTGTGAGGTGTTACAGTGTGTGAGGTGTCACAGTGTGAGGTGTCACATTGTGTGAGGTGTTACAGTGTGTGAGGTGTCACAGTGTGAGGTGTTACAGTGTGTGGTGTGTCACAGTGTGAGGTTTCACAGTGTGAGGTGTCACAGTGTGTGAGCTGTTACAGTGTGTGAGGTGTTACAGTGTGTGAGGTGTCACAGTGTGAGGTGTCACAGTGTGAGGTGTTTTAGTGTGTGGTGTTACAGTGTGAGGTGTTACAGTGTGAGGTGTTTTAGTGTGTGGTGTTACAGTGTGTGAGGTGTTTTAGTGTGTGGTGTTTTAGTGTGTGGTGTTACAGTGTGAGGTGTTTTAGTGTGAGGTGTTTTAGTGTGAGGTGTTACAGTATGAGGTGTCACAGTGTGTGGTGTTTTAGTGTGTGGTGTTACAGTGTGAGGTGTTTTAGTGTGTGGTGTTTTAGTGTGTGGTGTTACAGTGTGAGGTGTTTTAGTGTGTGGTGTTTTAGTGTGAGGTGTTTTAGTGTGTGGTGTTACAGTGTGAGGTGTTTTAGTGTGAGGTGTTACAGTGTGAGGTGTTTTAGTGTGAGGTGTTTTAGTGTGAGGTGTTACAGTGTGAGGTGTTTTAGTGTGTGGTGTTTTAGTGTGTGGTGTTACAGTGTGAGGTGTTTTAGTGTGAGGTGTTTTAGTGTGTGGTGTTACAGTGTGAGGTGTTTTAGTGTGAGGTGTTTTAGTGTGAGGTGTTACAGTGTGAGGTGTTTTAGTGTGAGGTGTTACAGTGTGAGGTGTTTTAGTGTGAGGTGTTTTAGTGTGAGGTGTTACAGTGTGAGGTGTTTTAGTGTGAGGTGTTTTAGTGTGTGGTGTTACAGTGTGAGGTGTTACAGTGTGAGGTGTTTTAGTGTGAGGTGTTTTAGTGTGTGGTGTTACAGTGTGAGGTGTTACAGTGTGAGGTGTTTTAGTGTGTGGTGTTACAGTGTGAGGTGTTACAGTCTGAGGTGTTACAGTGTGAGGTGTTTTAGTGTGTGGTGTTTTAGTGTGAGGTGTTTTAGTGTGTGGTGTTACAGTGTGAGGTGTTACAGTGTGAGGTGTTTTAGTGTGTGGTGTTACAGTGTGAGGTGTTACAGTGTGAGGTGTTTTAGTGTGAGGTGTTACAGTGTGAGGTGTTTTAGTGTGAGGTGTTTTAGTGTGAGGTGTTACAGTGTGAGGTGTTTTAGTGAGGTGTTTTAGTGTGAGGTGTTACAGTGTGAGGTGTTTTAGTGTGTGGTGTTACAGTGTGAGGTGTTTTAGTGTGAGGTGTTTTAGTGTGTGGTGTTACAGTGTGAGGTGTTACAGTGTGTGGTGTTTTAGTGTGAGGTGTTACAGTGTGAGGTGTTTTAGTGTGTGGTGTTACAGTGTGAGGTGTTACAGTGTGTGGTGTTTTAGTGTGTGGTGTTACAGTGTGAGGTGTTACAGTGTGTGGTGTTTTAGTGTGTGGTGTTACAGTGTGAGGTGTTACAGTGTGAGGTGTTACAGTGTGTGGTGTTTTAGTGTGAGGTGTTACAGTGTGAGGTGTTTTAGTGTGTGGTGTTACAGTATGAGGTGTTACAGTGTGAGGTGTTTTAGTGTGAGGTGTTTTAGTGTGAGGTGTTACAGTGTGAGGTGTTTTAGTGTGAGGTGTTACAGTGTGAGGTGTTTTAGTGTGTGGTGTTACAGTATGAGGTGTTACAGTGTGAGGTGTTTTAGTGTGAGGTGTTTTAGTGTGAGGTGTTACCGTGTGAGGTGTTTTAGTGTGAGGTGTTACAGTGTGAGGTGTTTTAGTGTGTGGTGTTACAGTGTGAGGTGTTACAGTGTGAGGTGTTTTAGTGTGAGGTGTTTTAGTGTGTGGTGTTACAGTGTGAGGTGTTTTGGTGTGAGGTGTTACAGTGTGAGGTGTTACAGTGTGAGGTGTTTTAGTGTGAGGTGTTACAGTGTGAGGTGTTTTAGTGTGAGGTGTTACAGTGTGAGGTGTTTTAGTGTGTGGTGTTACAGTGTGAGGTGTTACAGTGTGAGGTGTTTTAGTGTGAGGTGTTACAGTGTGAGGTGTTACAGTGTGAGGTGTTACAGTGTGAGGTGTTTTAGTGTGAGGTGTTTTAGTGTGTGGTGTTACAGTGTGAGGTGTTTTAGTGTGAGGTGTTTTAGTGTGTGTTGTTACAGTATGAGGTGTTACAGTGTGAGGTGTTACAGTGTGAGGTGTTTTAGTGTGAGGTGTTACAGTGTGAGGTGTTTTAGTGTGTGGTGTTACAGTGTGAGGTGTTTTAGTGTGTGGTGTTACAGTGTGAGGTGTTACAGTGTGTGGTGTTACAGTATGAGGTGTTTTAGTGTGAGGTGTTACAGTGTGAGGTGTTTTAGTGTGTGGTGTTACAGTATGAGGTGTTTTAGTGTGAGGTGTTTTAGTGTGAGGTGTTTTAGTGTGTGGTGTTACAGTATGAGGTGTTTTAGTGTGAGGTGTTTTAGTGTGTGGTGTTACAGTGTGAGGTGTTTTAGTGTGAGGTGTTTTAGTGTGTGGTGTTTTAGTGTGTGGTGTTTTAGTGTGAGGTGTTTTAGTGTGAGGTGTTACAGTGTGTGAGGTGTTACAGTATGAGGTGTTACAGTGTGTGAGGTGTTACAGTATGAGGTGTTACAGTGTGAGGTGTTACAGTATGAGGTGTTACAGTATGAGGTGTTACAGTGTGAGGTGTTTTAGTGTGAGGTGTTTTAGTGTGAGGTGTTTTAGTGTGAGGTGTTTTAGTGTGAGGTGTTTTAGTGTGTGGTGTTTTAGTGTGAGGTGTTTTAGTGTGAGGTGTTACAGTGTGTGGTGTTTTAGTGTGTGGTGTTACAGTGTGAGGTGTTTTAGTGTGTGGTGTTACAGTATGAGGTGTTACAGTGTGAGGTGTTTTAGTGTGTGGTGTTACAGTGTGAGGTGTTTTAGTGTGTGGTGTTACAGTATGAGGTGTTACAGTGTGAGGTGTTTTAGTGTGTGGTGTTACAGTGTGAGGTGTTTTAGTGTGTGGTGTTACAGTATGAGGTGTTACAGTATGAGGTGTTACAGTGTGTGGTGTTTTAGTGTGTGGTGTTACAGTGTGAGGTGTTTTAGTGTGTGGTGTTACAGTATGAGGTGTTACAGTGTGTGGTGTTTTAGTGTGAGGTGTTACAGTGTGAGGTGTTTTAGTGTGTGGTGTTACAGTGTGAGGTGTTTTAGTGTGTGGTGTTTTAGTGTGTGGTGTTTTAGTGTGAGGTGTTTTAGTGTGTGGTGTTACAGTGTGAGGTGTTTTAGTGTGTGGTGTTACAGTATGAGGTGTTACAGTGTGAGGTGTTTTAGTGTGTGGTGTTACAGTGTGAGGTGTTTTAGTGTGTGGTGTTACAGTATGAGGTGTTACAGTATGAGGTGTTACAGTGTGTGGTGTTTTAGTGTGTGGTGTTACAGTGTGAGGTGTTTTAGTGTGTGGTGTTACAGTATGAGGTGTTACAGTGTGTGGTGTTTTAGTGTGAGGTGTTACAGTGTGAGGTGTTTTAGTGTGTGGTGTTACAGTGTGAGGTGTTTTAGTGTGTGGTGTTACAGTATGAGGTGTTACAGTATGAGGTGTTACAGTGTGTGGTGTTTTAGTGTGTGGTGTTACAGTGTGAGGTGTTTTAGTGTGAGGTGTTACAGTGTGAGGTGTTTTAGTGTGAGGTGTTACAGTATGAGGTGTTACAGTGTGAGGTGTTACAGTGTGAGGTGTTTTAGTGTGTGGTGTTACAGTGTGAGGTGTTACAGTGTGAGGTGTTTTAGTGTGAGGTGTTTTAGTGTGTGGTGTTACAGTGTGAGGTGTTTTAGTGTGAGGTGTTACAGTGTGAGGTGTTTTAGTGTGTGGTGTTACAGTGTGTGGTGTTACAGTGTGAGGTGTTTTAGTGTGAGGTGTTTTAGTGTGTGGTGTTACAGTGTGAGGTGTTACAGTGTGTGGTGTTTTAGTGTGTGGTGTTACAGTGTGAGGTGTTTTAGTGTGTGGTGTTACAGTATGAGGTGTTACAGTATGAGGTGTTACAGTGTGTGGTGTTTTAGTGTGTGGTGTTACAGTGTGAGGTGTTTTAGTGTGTGGTGTTACAGTGTGAGGTGTTTTAGTGTGTGGTGTTACAGTTTGAGGTGTTACAGTATGAGGTGTTACAGTGTGTGGTGTTTTAGTGTGTGGTGTTACAGTGTGAGGTGTTTTAGTGTGTGGTGTTACAGTATGAGGTGTTACAGTGTGAGGTGTTTTAGTGTGAGGTGTTACAGTGTGAGGTGTTTTAGTATGAGGTGTTACAGTGTGAGGTGTTTTAGTGTGTGGTGTTACAGTGTGAGGTGTTTTAGTGTGTGGTGTTACAGTATGAGGTGTTACAGTATGAGGTGTTACAGTGTGTGGTGTTTTAGTGTGTGGTGTTACAGTGTGAGGTGTTTTAGTGTGTGGTGTTACAGTATGAGGTGTTACAGTGTGAGGTGTTTTAGTGTGAGGTGTTACAGTGTGAGGTGTTTTAGTGTGTGGTGTTACAGTATGAGGTGTTACAGTGTGAGGTGTTTTAGTGTGAGGTGTTTTAGTGTGAGGTGTTTTAGTGTGTGGTGTTACAGTGTGTGGTGTTACAGTGTGAGGTGTTTTAGTGTGAGGTGTTACAGTGTGAGGTGTTTTAGTGTGTGGTGTTACAGTGTGAGGTGTTTTAGTGTGAGGTGTTTTAGTGTGTGGTGTTACAGTGTGAGGTGTTTTAGTGTGTGGTGTTACAGTGTGTGGTGTTTTAGTGTGTGGTGTTACAGTGTGTGGTGTTACAGTGGGTGGTGTTACAGTGTGAGGTGTTTTAGTGTGAGGTGTTTTAGTGTGTGGTGTTACAGTGTGTGGTGTTACAGTGTGAGGTGTTTTAGTGTGAGGTGTTACAGTGTGTGGTGTTACAGTGTGAGGTGTTTTAGTGTGAGGTGTTTTAGTGTGTGGTGTTACAGTGTGAGGTGTTTTAGTGTGTGGTGTTAGTGTGTGGTGTTACAGTGTGAGGTGTTTTAGTGTGAGGTGTTTTAGTGTGTGGTGTTACAGTGTGTGGTGTTACAGTGTGAGGTGTTTTAGTGTGAGGTGTTACAGTGTGAGGTGTTTTAGTGTGTGGTGTTACAGTGTGTGGTGTTACAGTGTGTGGTGTTACAGTGTGAGGTGTTTTAGTGTGAGGTGTTTTAGTGTGTGGTGTTACAGTGTGAGGTGTTTTAGTGTGTGGTGTTTTAGTGTGTGGTGTTACAGTGTGTGGTGTTACAGTGTGAGGTGTTTTAGTGTGAGGTGTTTTAGTGTGTGGTGTTTCAGTGTGAGGTGTTTTAGTGTGAGGTGTTACAGTGTGAGGTGTTTTATTGTGAGGTGTTTTAGTGTGTGGTGTTACAGTGTGAGGTGTTACAGTGTGAGGTGTTTTAGTGTGAGGTGTTACAGTGTGAGGTGTTTTAGTGTGTGGTGTTACAGTATGAGGTGTTACAGTGTGAGGTGTTTTAGTGTGTGGTGTTACAGTGTGAGGTGTTTTAGTGTGTGGTGTTACAGTGTGAGGTGTTACAGTGTGAGGTGTTTTAGTGTGAGGTGTTACAGTGTGTGGTGTTTTAGTGTGTGGTGTTTTAGTGTGTGGTGTTACAGTGTGAGGTGTTTTAGTGTGAGGTGTTACAGTGTGAGGTGTTACAGTGTGAGGTGTTTTAGTGTGAGGTGTTTTAGTGTGTGGTGTTACAGTGTGAGGTGTTTTAGTGTGTGGTGTTTTAGTGTGTGGTGTTACAGTGTGTGGTGTTTTAGTGTGTGGTGTTACAGTGTGAGGTGTTACAGTGTGAGGTGTTTTAGTGTGTGGTGTTACAGTATGAGGTGTTACAGTGTGAGGTGTTTTAGTGTGTGGTGTTTTAGTGTGTGGTGTTACAGTGTGAGGTGTTACAGTGTGAGGTGTTTTAGTGTGTGGTGTTACAGTGTGAGGTGTTTTAGTGTGAGGTGTTTTAGTGTGTGTTGTTACAGTATGAGGTGTTACAGTGTGAGGTGTTACAGTGTGAGGTGTTTTAGTGTGAGGTGTTACAGTGTGAGGTGTTTTAGTGTGTGGTGTTACAGTGTGAGGTGTTTTAGTGTGTGGTGTTACAGTGTGAGGTGTTACAGTGTGTGGTGTTACAGTATGAGGTGTTTTAGTGTGAGGTGTTACAGTGTGAGGTGTTTTAGTGTGTGGTGTTACAGTATGAGGTGTTTTAGTGTGAGGTGTTTTAGTGTGAGGTGTTTTAGTGTGTGGTGTTACAGTATGAGGTGTTTTAGTGTGAGGTGTTTTAGTGTGTGGTGTTACAGTGTGAGGTGTTTTAGTGTGAGGTGTTACAGTGTGAGGTGTTTTAGTGTGTGGTGTTTTAGTGTGTGGTGTTTTAGTGTGAGGTGTTTTAGTGTGAGGTGTTACAGTGTGTGAGGTGTTACAGTATGAGGTGTTACAGTGTGTGAGGTGTTACAGTATGAGGTGTTACAGTGTGAGGTGTTACAGTATGAGGTGTTACAGTGTGAGGTGTTTTAGTGTGAGGTGTTTTAGTGTGTGGTGTTTTAGTGTGAGGTGTTTTAGTGTGTGGTGTTTTAGTGTGAGGTGTTTTAGTGTGAGGTGTTACAGTGTGTGGTGTTTTAGTGTGTGGTGTTACAGTGTGAGGTGTTTTAGTGTGTGGTGTTACAGTATGAGGTGTTACAGTGTGAGGTGTTTTAGTGTGTGGTGTTACAGTGTGAGGTGTTTTAGTGTGTGGTGTTACAGTATGAGGTGTTACAGTGTGTGGTGTTTTAGTGTGTGGTGTTACAGTGTGAGGTGTTTTAGTGTGTGGTGTTACAGTATGAGGTGTTACAGTGTGTGGTGTTTTAGTGTGAGGTGTTACAGTGTGAGGTGTTTTAGTGTGTGGTGTTACAGTGTGAGGTGTTTTAGTGTGTGGTGTTTTAGTGTGTGGTGTTTTAGTGTGAGGTGTTTTCGTGTGTGGTGTTACAGTGTGAGGTGTTTTAGTGTGTGGTGTTACAGTATGAGGTGTTACAGTGTGAGGTGTTTTAGTGTGTGGTGTTACAGTGTGAGGTGTTTTAGTGTGTGGTGTTACAGTATGAGGTGTTACAGTATGAGGTGTTACAGTGTGTGGTGTTTTAGTGTGTGGTGTTACAGTGTGAGGTGTTTTAGTGTGTGGTGTTACAGTATGAGGTGTTACAGTGTGTGGTGTTTTAGTGTGAGGTGTTACAGTGTGAGGTGTTTTAGTGTGTGGTGTTACAGTGTGAGGTGTTTTAGTGTGTGGTGTTACAGTATGAGGTGTTACAGTATGAGGTGTTACAGTGTGTGGTGTTTTAGTGTGTGGTGTTACAGTGCGAGGTGTTTTAGTGTGAGGTGTTACAGTGTGAGGTGTTTTAGTGTGTGGTGTTACAGTATGAGGTGTTACAGTGTGAGGTGTTTTAGTGTGAGGTGTTTTAGTGTGTGGTGTTACAGTGTGAGGTGTTTTAGTGTGAGGTGTTACAGTGTGAGGTGTTTTAGTGTGTGGTGTTACAGTGTGTGGTGTTACAGTGTGAGGTGTTTTAGTGTGAGGTGTTTTAGTGTGTGGTGTTACAGTGTGAGGTGTTACAGTGTGTGGTGTTTTAGTGTGTGGTGTTACAGTGTGAGGTGTTTTAGTGTGTGGTGTTACAGTATGAGGTGTTACAGTATGAGGTGTTACAGTGTGTGGTGTTTTAGTGTGTGGTGTTGCAGTGTGAGGTGTTTTAGTGTGTGGTGTTACAGTGTGAGGTGTTTTAGTGTGTGGTGTTACAGTTTGAGGTGTTACAGTATGAGGTGTTACAGTGTGTGGTGTTTTAGTGTGTGGTGTTACAGTGTGAGGTGTTTTAGTGTGTGGTGTTACAGTATGAGGTGTTACAGTGTGAGGTGTTTTAGTGTGAGGTGTTACAGTGTGAGGTGTTTTAGTATGAGGTGTTACAGTGTGAGGTGTTTTAGTGTGTGGTGTTACAGTGTGAGGTGTTTTAGTGTGTGGTGTTACAGTATGAGGTGTTTTAGTGTGTGGTGTTACAGTGTGAGGTGTTTTAGTGTGTGGTGTTACAGTGTGTGGTGTTTTAGTGTGTGGTGTTACAGTGGGTGGTGTTACAGTGTGAGGTGTTTTAGTGTGAGGTGTTTTAGTGTGTGGTGTTACAGTGTGTGGTGTTACAGTGTGAGGTGTTTTAGTGTGAGGTGTTACAGTGTGTGGTGTTACAGTGTGAGGTGTTTTAGTGTGAGGTGTTTTAGTGTGTGGTGTTACAGTGTGAGGTGTTTTAGTGTGTGGTGTTACAGTGTGTGGTGTTACAGTGTGAGGTGTTTTAGTGTGAGGTGTTTTAGTGTGTGGTGTTACAGTGTGTGGTGTTTCAGTGTGAGGTGTTTTAGTGTGAGGTGTTACAGTGTGTGGTGTTACAGTGTGTGGTGTTACAGTGTGTGGTGTTACAGTGTGAGGTGTTTTAGTGTGAGGTGTTACAGTGTGAGGTGTTTTAGTGTGAGGTGTTACAGTGTGAGGTGTTTTAGTGTGAGGTGTTTTAGTGTGTGGTGTTACAGTGTGAGGTGTTACAGTGTGAGGTGTTTTAGTGTGAGGTGTTACAGTGTGAGGTGTTTTAGTGTGTGGTGTTACAGTATGAGGTGTTACAGTGTGAGGTGTTTTAGTGTGTGGTGTTACAGTGTGAGGTGTTTTAGTGTGTGGTGTTACAGTGTGAGGTGTTACAGTGTGAGGTGTTTTAGTGTGTGGTGTTACAGTATGAGGTGTTACAGTGTGAGGTGTTTTAGTGTGTGGTGTTACAGTGTGAGGTGTTACAGTGTGAGGTGTTTTAGTGTGTGGTGTTACAGTGTGAGGTGTTTTAGTGTGAGGTGTTACAGTGTGAGGTGTTACAGTGTGAGGTGTTTTAGTGTGAGGTGTTGCAGTGTGAGGTGTTACAGTGTGAGGTGTTTTAGTGTGTGGTGTTACAGTGTGAGGTGTTTTAGTGTGTGGTGTTACAGTGTGTGGTGTTACAGTGTGAGGTGTTACAGTGTGAGGTGTTTTAGTGTGTGGTGTTACAGTGTGAGGTGTTTTAGTGTGAGGTGTTACAGTATGAGGTGTTACAGTGTGAGGTGTTGCAGTGTGAGGTGTTTTAGTGTGAGGTGTTACAGTATGAGGTGTTACAGTGTGAGGTGTTTTAGTGTGTGGTGTTACAGTGTGAGGTGTTACAGTGTGAGGTGTCACAGTGTGTGGTGTTTTAGTGTGAGGTGTTTTAGTGTGAGGTGTTACAGTGTGTGGTGTTACAGTGTGAGGTGTTTTAGTGTGTGGTGTTACAGTGTGAGGTGTTACAGTATGAGGTGTTACAGTGTGAGGTGTCACAGTGTGTGGTGTTTTAGTGTGTGGTGTTACAGTGTGAGGTGTTACAGTGTGAGGTGTTTGTTTCACTGTGTGGTGTTTCACTGTGTGGTGTTTTAGTGAGGTGTTACAGTGTGAGGTGTTACAGTGTGTGGTGTTACAGTGTGAGGTGTTTTAGTGTGAGGTGTTACAGTGTGAGGTGTCACAGTGTGAGGTGTTACAGTTTGTGGTGTTTCACTGTGTGGTGTTCGTTTCATGTTACTAATGCTCACAACGTTTAACATTGAAAGCCTCTATTCGAGCCCAGTTACTGATGTATCCCACATTGATGGTAAATCTGGACTCCCACAGTTGAGTTGCATTTGGAGGGTGTGCCCTCGGGCTGCCTGTGGGAGGTAGTGAGAGCTGCCCTCGGAAAGCAGTCCATGATGAAGAGGTCGGCAGGCAACACATTCCAATCTTGGGACGTCCACGAGGCACATGGTACATTGGTTTAACCTTTTCAGACCCCTTTATGTTTGCTCGCCCCTTGGTAGCTATCGGCAGGTCCTTCAGGCGAGGTACACTGCAGTGTGAGTGAGTCCACCTTAACCCATCGCTCCCCTCAGGACACTGCCAAACCCAGCAGGGATTACGAGCATCCTGAGACGTGGTTGACACACGTACCTTGTTGCTTGTCTCCTCCTGAGTCTCTGGCGATCTGGGACGTGGCCTGGAGCCTCGCTCTCCAGATTAGTCTGAGCTGTTTAACTGTCTCTACATGGACTCTGGGAATGTGTCGCAGGTTTAAAGCTCGAAGCAACATGTCTTTTATCTCCTGTACTGCTCGCTCGTCGCTTCTGAAAAAAAAAATTCAATGAATGAAACGTGGAAGAAAACAAATTTGTCAACGACAAAACCCCCTGTAACAATAAAGTTTTAGTTGCTGGCCACCCCCCCCCTCAGCTGCCTCAGACCCACTGTCGGTGGCCGCTGTGACTCAGTGCGTCTGTCTCTCTGGGTTCGAGCCCCCACTCCAGAGACTCCAGCCCCACAATCCAGGCCGACACTCCCAGCGCCGGTACTGAGGGAGTGCCGCACTGTCGGAGGTGCCGTCTTTCGGATGTGACGTTAAACCGAGGGCCCCGTCTGCCCCTCTCGGGTGGACGTAAAAGATCCCACGGCCGCTATTGGAAGAAGAGCAGGGGGGAGGTCTCCCCGGTGTCCTGGGGCCAATATGTATCCCTCAACCAACATTACTAAAGAAACAGGTTCTCTGGATATCTGCTGTTTGTGGGATCTTGCTGTGCGCAAATTGGTTGCCGTATTTCCTACATTACGACAGTGACTACACTTCAAAAGTACTTCATTGGCTGTAAAGTGCTTTGGGAGGTCGTGAAACATTTTCTTTATCAGTAGCTCCATCGTCGACCCCTCCAATATGTGTTCGGTCCTTGTTTCAAAATTTTCTCCCTGACAGACAGAGCGATAGATATAGAGAGAGAAAGAGAGGTACAGAGTGAGATTGAGAGAGGTACAGAGTAAGATTGAGAGAGATACAGAGTAAGATTGAGAGAGGTGCAGAGTGAGATTGAGAGAGGTACAGAGTGAGATTGAGAGAGATACAGAGTGAGATTGAGAGAGATACAGAGTGAGATTGAGAGAGATACAGAGTGAGATTGAGAGAGATGCAGAGTGAGATTGAGAGAGATGCAGAGTGAGATTGAGAGAGATGCAGAGTGAGATTGAGAGAGATGCAGAGTGAGATTGAGAGAGATACAGAGTGAGATTGAGAGAGGTACAGAGTGAGATTGAGAGAGATACAGAGTGAGATTGAGAGAGATGCAGAGTGAGATTGAGAGAGATACAGAGTGAGATTGAGAGAGATGCAGAGTGAGATTGAGAGAGATGCAGAGTGAGATTGAGAGAGATGCAGAGTGAGATTGAGAGAGATGCAGAGTGAGATTGAGAGAGATGCAGAGTGAGATTGAGAGAGGTACAGAGTAAGATTGAGAGAGATACAGAGTGAGATTGAGAGAGGTACAGAGTGAGATTGAGAGAGGTACAGAGTGAGATTGAGAGAGGTACAGAGTAAGATTGAGAGAGGTACAGAGTGAGATTGAGAGAGATACAGAGTGAGATTGAGAGAGATGCAGAGTGAGATTGAGAGAGATGCAGAGTGAGATTGAGAGAGATGCAGAGTGAGATTGAGAGAGATGCAGAGTGAGATTGAGAGAGATGCAGAGTGAGATTGAGAGAGATGCAGAGTGAGATTGAGAGAGATACAGAGTGAGATTGAGAGAGATGCAGAGTGAGATTGAGAGAGATACAGAGTGAGATTGAGAGAGGTACAGAGTGAGATTGAGAGAGGTACAGAGTGAGATTGAGAGAGATTCAGAGTGAGATTGAGAGAGATTCAGAGTGAGATTGAGAGAGATGCAGAGTGAGATTGAGAGAGATGCAGAGTGAGATTGAGAGAGATGCAGAGTGAGATTGAGAGAGATGCAGAGTGAGATTGAGAGAGATACAGAGTGAGATTGAGAGAGATGCAGAGTGAGATTGAGAGAGATACAGAGTGAGATTGAGAGAGGTACAGAGTGAGATTGAGAGAGGTACAGAGTGAGATTGAGAGAGATTCAGAGTGAGATTGAGAGAGATTCAGAGTGAGATTGAGAGAGATGCAGAGTGAGATTGAGAGAGATACAGAGTGAGATTGAGAGAGATACAGAGTGAGATTGAGAGAGATACCGAGCGAGAGTGAGCGTGAGATACCGAGCGAGAGTGAGCGTGAGATACCGAGCGAGAGTGAGAGAGAGATACCGAGCGAGAGTGAGAGAGAGATACCGAGCGAGAGTGAGAGAGAGATACCGAGCGAGAGTGAGAGAGAGATACCGAGCGAGATTGAGAGTGAGATACCGAGCGAGAGTGAGAGTGAGATACCGAGCGAGAGTGAGAGAGAGATACCGAGCGAGAGTGAGAGTGAGATACCGAGCGAGAGTGAGAGAGAGATACCGAGCGAGAGTGAGAGTGAGATACCGAGCGAGAGTGAGAGAGAGATACCGAGCGAGAGTGAGAGAGAGATACCGAGCGAGAGTGAGAGAGAGATACCGAGCGAGAGTGAGAGAGAGATACCGAGCGAGAGTGAGAGAGAGATACCGAGCGAGAGTGAGAGAGATACCGAGCGAGAGTGAGAGAGAGATACCGAGCGAGAGTGAGAGTGAGATACCGAGCGAGAGTGAGAGAGAGATACCGAGCGAGAGTGAGAGAGAGATACCGAGCGAGAGTGAGAGAGATACCGAGCGAGAGTGAGAGAGAGATACCGAGCGAGAGTGAGAGAGAGATACCGAGCGAGAGTGAGAGAGAGATACCGAGCGAGATTGAGAGTGAGATACCGAGCGAGAGTGAGAGTGAGATACCGAGCGAGAGTGAGAGAGAGATACCGAGCGAGAGTGAGAGAGAGATACCGAGCGAGAGTGAGAGAGAGATACCGAGCGAGAGTGAGAGAGAGATACCGAGCGAGAGTGAGAGAGAGATACCGAGCGAGAGTGAGAGAGAGATACCGAGCGAGAGTGAGAGAGAGATGCCGAGCGAGAGTGAGAGAGAGATACCGAGCGAAGGGGAAAGGGGGTGGGGATGGGGGAATGAGGGATGGTGGGATGGGTGCTTGTGATGGGGAAGGTGTGTTGGGAGAATGGGAATATGGTGGTAATGGGGTGATGGGGGATGCGGGGTGGGGTCGGGGTGATGGAGGATGCGGGGTGGGGTCGGGGTGATCGGGGATGCGGGGTGGGGTTGGGGTGATGGAGGATGCGGGGTGGGGTCGGGGCGACGGGGGATGCGGGGCGGGGTCGGGGCGACGGGGGATGCGGGGTGGGGTCGGGGCGACGGGGGATGTGGGGTGGGGTCGGGGCGACGGGGGATGCGGGGCGGGGTCGGGGTGATGGGGGATGCGGGGCGGGGTCGGGGCGACGGGGGATGTGGGGTGGGGTCGGGGCGACGGGGGATGCGGGGCGGGGTCGGGGTGATGGGGGATGCGGGGCGGGGTCGGGATGCGGTGACGGGGGATGCGGGGCGGGGTCGGGATGCGGTGATGGGGGATGCAGTAATGGTTGATGTGGAGATGGGATAATCGAGAGCCGTATCTCCAGGTGGCACAGTAAATAGTGTAGATGGGAGCGAAAAGTTTCAAAGGGACATTGAGAGATTCAGTGAGTGGGCAAAACTGTTGCAGATGGAGTTCAATGTGGGGAAGTGTGAGGTCATCCAGTTTGGACTTAAGAAAAGTAGATCAGAGCATTTTCTAAATGGCGACCCCACCCCACATCCCCATCACCCCACATCCCCATCTGCGTCCAGTTCTGGGCACCGTCCCCTCAGGAAGGATATATCGGCCTCGGAGGGGGTGCAGTGCAGATTCACCAGAATGATACCGGGGTTAAAAGGGTTAAATTACGAGGACAGGTTGCAGAGACGAGGCTTGTATTCCCTCGAGTGTAGAAGATTAAGGGGTGATCTAATCGAGGGGTTTAAGATGATTAAAGGATTTGATGGGGTCGATAGAGAGAAACTATTTCCTCTGGTGGGGGGAGTCCAGAACAAGGGGGAATAATCTTAAAATTAGAGCTCGGCCGTTCAGGGTGATGTCAGGAAGCATTTCTTCACACAAAGGGGAGTGGGAATCTGGAACTCTCTCCCCCAAAAAGCTGTTGAGGCCGGGGGTCAATAGAAAATTTCAAAACTGAGATTGATCGATTTTTGTTGGGTGAGGGGATTAATGGTTACGGAACCAAGGGGGGTAAATGGAGCTAAGATACAGATCGGCCATGATCCAATTGAATGGAAGAACAGACTCGAGGGGCTGAAGGGCCTCCTCCTGTTCCTCA
Source organism: Heptranchias perlo (assembly GCF_035084215.1). NCBI lineage: Eukaryota > Metazoa > Chordata > Chondrichthyes > Hexanchiformes > Hexanchidae > Heptranchias > Heptranchias perlo. Next base: position 53,040 of record NW_027139706.1, on the reverse strand, counting down.
GTGCAGCCTCAGCTGTTTGAACCAGCTGATCAGGAGATATTTCCGCTCCACACAGTGAAGGCACACCCCCATAGCCCCTCCACACTGTCCCATCAAACACTCCCAGGGCAGGTACAGACCGGGTTAGATACAGAGTAAAGCTCCCTCTACACTGTCCCATCAAACACTCCCAGGGCAGGTACAGGGTTAGATACAGAGTAAAGCTCCCTCTACACTGTCCCATCAAACACTCCCAGGGCAGGTACAGGGTTAGATACAGAGTAAAGCTCCCTCGACACTGTCCCATCCAACACTCCCAGGGCAGGTACAGGGTTAGATACAGAGGAAAGCTCCCTCTACACTGTCCCATCAAACACTCCCAGGGCAGGTACAGACCGGGTTAGATACAGAGTAAAGCTCCCTCTACACTGTCCCATCAAACACTCCCAAGGCAGGTACAGCACGGGTTAGATACAGAGTAAAGCTCCCTCTACACTGTCCCATCAAACACCCCCAGGGCAGGTACAGGGTTAGATACAGAGTAAAGCTCCCTCTACACTGTCCCATCAAACACTCCCAGGGCAGGTACAGGGTTAGATACAGAGTAAAGCTCCCTCGACACTGTCCCATCCAACACTCCCAGGGCAGGTACAGCACGGGTTAGATACAGAGTAAAGCTCCCTCGACACTGTCCCATCAAACACTCCCAGGGCAGGTACCGCACGGGTTAGATACAGAGTAAAGCTCCCTCTACACTGTCCCATCAAACACTCCCAGGGCAGGTACAGCACGGGTTAGATACAGAGTAAAGCTCCCTCCACTCTGTCCCATCAAACACTCTTAGGGCAGGTACAGGGTGAGATACCAAGTAAAGCTCCCTCGACACTGTCCCATCCAACACTCCCAGGGCAGGTACAGGGTTAGATACAGAGTAAAGCTCCCTCGACACTGTCCCATCAAACACTCCCAGGGCAGATACAGCACAAGGTGAGACACAAAGTAAAGCTCCCACTACACTGTCTCATCAAACACTCCCAGGGCAGGTACCGCACGGGTTAGATACAGAGTAAAGCTCCCTCTACACTTCCCATCAAACACTCCCAGGGTAGGTACAGCATGGGTTAGATACAGAGTAAAGCTCCCTCTACACTGTCCCATCAAACACTCCCAGGGCAGGTACAGCATGGGTTAGATACAGAGTAAAGCTCCCTCCACACTGTCCAATCAAACACTCCCAGGGCAGGTACCGCACGGGTTAGAGACAGAGTAAAGCTCCCTCTACACTGTCCCATCAAACACTCCCAGGGCAGGTACCGCACGGGTTAGATACAGAGTAAAGCTCCGTCTACACTGTCCCATCAAACACTCCCAGGGCAGGTACAGCACGGGTTAGATACAGAATAAAGCTCCCTCTACACTGTCCCATCAAACACTCCCAGGGCAGGTACAGGGTTAGATACAGAGTAAAGCTCCCTCTACACTGTCCCATCAAACACTCCCAGGGCAGGTACAGGGTTAGATACAGAGTAAAGCTTCCTCTACTCTGTCCCATCAAACACTCCCAGGGCAGGTACAGGGTTAGATACAGAGTAAAGCTCCCTCTACATTGTCTCATCAGACACTCCCAGGGCAGGTACAGCACGGGTTAGATACAGAGTAAAGCTTCCTCTACACTGTCCCATCAAACACTCCCAGGGTAGGTACAGCACGGGTTAGATACAGAGTAAAGCTCCCTCTACACTGTCCATCAAACACTCCCAGGGCAAGTACAGCATGGGTTAGATACAGAGTAAAGCTCCCTCTACACTGTCCCATCAAACACTCCCAGGGCAGGTACAGGGTGAGATACAGAGTAAAGCTTCCTCTACTCTGTCCCATCAAACACTCCCAGGGCAGGTACAGGGTTAGATACAGAGTAAAGCTCCCTCTACACTGTCCCATCAAACACTCCCAGGGCAGGTACAGGGTTAGATACAGAGTAAAGCTCCCTCTACACTGTCCCATCAAACACTCCCAGGGTAGGTACAGCACGGGTTAGATACAGAGTAAAGCTCCCTCTACATTGTCTCATCAGACACTCCCAGGGCAGGTACAGCACGGGTTAGATACAGAGTAAAGCTTCCTCTACACTGTCCCATCAAACACTCCCAGGGTAGGTACAGCACGGGTTAGATACAGAGTAAAGCTCCCTCTACACTGTCCATCAAACACTCCCAGGGCAAGTACAGCATGGGTTAGATACAGAGTAAAGCTCCCTCTACACTGTCCCATCAAACACTCCCAGGGCAGGTACCGCACGGGTTAGACACAGAGTAAAGCTCCCTCTACACTGTCCCATCAAACACTCCCAGGGCAGGTACAGCACGGGTTAGATACAGAGTAAAGCTCCCTCTGCACTGTCCCATCAAACACTCCCAGGGCAGGTACAGGGTTAGATACTGAGTAAAGCTCCCTCTACACTGTCCATCAAACACTCCCAGGGCAGGTACAGCACGGGTTAGATACAGAGTAAAGCTTCCTCTACACTTCCCCATCAAACACTCCCAGGGCAGGTACAGGGTTAGATACAGAGTAAAGCTCCCTCTGCACTGTCCCATCAAACACTCCCAGGGCAGGTACAGCACGGGTTAGATACAGAATAAAGCTTCCTCTACTCTGTCCCATCAAACACTCCCAGGGCAGGTACAGGGTTAGATACAGAGTAAAGCTCCCTCTACACTGTCCCATCAAACACTCCCAGGGCAGGTACCGCACGGGTTAGACACAGAATAAAACTCCCTCTACACTGTCCCATCAAACACTCCCAGGGCAGGTACAGCACGGGTTAGATTCAGAGTAAAGCTCCCTCTACACTGTCCCATCAAACACTCCCAGGGCAGGTACAGCACGGGTTAGATACAGAGTAAAGCTCCCTCTACACTGTCCATCAAACACTCCCAGGGCAGGTACAGCACGGGTTAGATACAGAGTAAAGCTTCCTCTACACTGTCCCATCAAACACTCCCAGGGCAGGTACAGGGTTAGATACAGAGTAAAGCTTCCTCTACACTGTCCCATCAAACACTCCCAGGACAGGTACAGCACAGGTTAGATACAGAGTAAAGCTCCCTCGACACTGTCCCATCAAACACTCCCAGGGCAGGTACAGGGTTAGATACAGAGTAAAGCTCCCTCTACACTGTCCCATCAAACACTCCCAGGGCAGGTACAGCACGGGTTAGATACAGAGTAAAGCTCCCTCCACTCTGTCCCATCAAACACTCTTAGGGCAGGTACAGGGTGAGATACCAAGTAAAGCTCCCTCTACACTGTCCCATCCAAAACTCCCAGGGCAGGTACAGGGTTAGATACAGAGTAAAGCTCCCTCGACACTGTCCCATCAAACACTCCCAGGGCAGATGCAGCACAAGGTGAGACACAAAGTAAAGCTCCCACTACACTGTCTCATCAAACACTCCCAGGGCAGGTACCGCACGGGTTAGATACAGAGTAAAGCTCCCTCTGCACTGTCCCATCAAACACTCCCAGGGTAGGTACAGCATGGGTTAGATACAGAGTAAAGCTCCCTCTACACTGTCCAATCAAACACTCCCAGGGCAGGTACCGCACGGGTTAGAGACAGAGTAAAGCTCCCTCTACACTGTCCCATCAAACACTCCCAGGGCAGGTACCGCACGGGTTAGATTCAGAGTAAAGCTCCCTCTACACTGTCCCATCAAACACTCCCAGGGCAGGTACAGCACGGGTTAGATACAGAGTAAAGCTTCCTCTACACTGTCCCATCAAACACTCCCAGGGCAGGTACAGGGTTAGATACAGAGTAAAGCTCCCTCTACACTGTCCCATCAAACACTCCCAGGACAGGTACAGCACAGGTTAGATACAGAGTAAAGCTCCCTCTACACTGTCCCATCAAACACTCCCAGGGCAGGTACAGCATGGGTTAGATACAGAGTAAAGCTCCCTCTACACTGTCCAATCAAACACTCCCAGGGCAGGTACCGCACGGGTTAGAGACAGAGTAAAGCTCCCTCTACACTGTCCCATCAAACACTCCCAGGGCAGGTACCGCACGGGTTAGATTCAGAGTAAAGCTCCCTCTACACTGTCCCATCAAACACTCCCAGGGCAGGTACAGCACGGGTTAGATACAGAGTAAAGCTCCCTCTACACTGTCCATCAAACACTCCCAGGGCAGGTACAGCATGGGTTAGATACAGAGTAAAGCTTCCTCTACACTGTCCCATCAAACACTCCCAGGGCAGGTACAGGGTTAGATACAGAGTAAAGCTCCCTCTACACTGTCCCATCAAACACTCCCAGGACAGGTACAGCACAGGTTAGATACAGAGTAAAGCTCCCTCTACACTGTCCCATCAAACACTCCCAGGGCAGGTACAGGGTTAGATACCAAGTAAAGCTCCCTCCACACTGTCCCATCAAACACTCCCAGGGCAGGTACAGCACGGGTTAGATACAGAGTAAAGCTCCCTCCACTCTGTCCCATCAAACACTCTTAGGGCAGGTACAGGGTGAGATACCAAGTAAAGCTCCCTCTACACTGTCCCATCCAACACTCCCAGGGCAGGTACAGGGTTAGATACAGAGTAAAGCTCCCTCGACACTGTCCCATCAAACACTCCCAGGGCAGATACAGCACAAGGTGAGACACAAAGTAAAGCTCCCACTACACTGTCTCATCAAACACTCCCAGGGCAGGTACCGCACGGGTTAGATACAGAGTAAAGCTCCCTCTACACTGTCCCATCAAACACTCCCAGGGTAGGTACAGCATGGGTTAGATACAGAGTAAAGCTCCCTCTACACTGTCCCATCAAACACTCCCAGGGCAGGTACAGCATGGGTTAGATACAGAGTAAAGCTCCCTCTACACTGTCCAATCAAACACTCCCAGGGCAGGTACCGCACGGGTTAGAGACAGAGTAAAGCTCCCTCTACACTGTCCCATCAAACACTCCCAGGGCAGGTACCGCACGGGTTAGATACAGAGTAAAGCTCCGTCTACACTGTCCCATCAAACACTCCCAGGGCAGGTACAGCACGGGTTAGATACAGAATAAAGCTCCCTCTACACTGTCCCATCAAACACTCCCAGGGCAGGTACAGCACGGGTTAGATACAGAATAAAACTCCCTCTACACTGTCCCATCAAACACTCCCAGGGCAGGTACAGGGTTAGATACAGAGTAAAGCTTCCTCTACTCTGTCCCATCAAACACTCCCAGGGCAGGTACAGGGTTAGATACAGAGTAAAGCTCCCTCTACACTGTCCCATCAAACACTCCCAGGGCAGGTACAGGGTTAGATACAGAGTAAAGCTCCCTCTACACTGTCCCATCAAACACTCCCAGGGTAGGTACAGCACGGGTTAGATACAGAGTAAAGCTCCCTCCACATTGTCTCATCAGACACTCCCAGGGCAGGTACAGCACGGGTTAGATACAGAGTAAAGCTTCCTCTGCATTGTCCCATCAAACACTCCCAGGGTAGGTACAGCATGGGTTAGATACAGAGTAAAGCTCCCTCTACACTGTCCATCAAACACTCCCAGGGCAAGTACAGCATGGGTTAGATACAGAGTAAAGCTCCCTCTACACTGTCCCATCAAACACTCCCAGGGCAGGTACCGCACGGGTTAGACACAGAGTAAAGCTCCCTCTACACTGTCCCATCAAACACTCCCAGAGCAGGTACAGCACGTGTTAGATACAGAGTAAAGCTCCCTCTACACTGTCCCATCAAACACTCCCAGGGCAGGTACAGCACGGGTTAGATACAGAGTAAAGCTTCCTCTACACTTCCCCATCAAACACTCCCAGGGCAGGTACAGGGTTAGATACAGAGTAAAGCTCCCTCTGCACTGTCCCATCAAACACTCCCAGGGCAGGTCCAGCACGGGTTAGATGCAGAATAAAGCTTCCTCTACTCTGTCCCATCAAACACTCCCAGGGCAGGTACAGGGTTAGATACAGAGTAAAGCTCCCTCTACACTGTCCCATCAAACACTCCCAGGGCAGGTACAGCACGGGTTAGATACAGAGTAAAACTCCCTCTACACTGTCCCACCAAACACTCCCAGGGCAGGGACAGGGTTAGATACAGAGTAAAGCTCCCTCTACACTGTCCATCAAACACTCCCAGGGCAAGTAAAGCATGGGTTAGATACAGAGTAAAGCTCCCTCTACACTGTCCCATCAAACACTCCCAGGGCAGGTACCGCACGGGTTAGACACAGAATAAAACTCCCTCTACACTGTCCCATCAAACACTCCCAGGGCAGGTACAGGGTTAGATACAGAGTAAAGCTCCCTCTACACTGTCCATCAAACACTCCCAGGGCAGGTACAGCACGGGTTAGACACAGAATAAAACTCCCTCTACACTGTCCCATCAAACACTCCCAGGGCAGGTACAGGGTTAGATACAGAGTAAAGCTTCCTCTACACTGTCCCATCAAACACTCCCAGGGCAGGTACAGCACAGGTTAGATACAGAGTAAAGCTCCCTCTACACTGTCCCATCAAACACTCCCAGGGCAGGTACAGCACGGGTTAGATACAGAGTAAAGCTCCCTCCACTCTGTCCCATCAAACACTCTTAGGGCAGGTACAGGGTGAGATACCAAGTAAAGCTCCCTCGACACTGTCCCATCCAACACTCCCAGGGCAGGTACAGGGTTAGATACAGAGTAAAGCTCCCTCGACACTGTCCCATCAAACACTCCCAGGGCAGATACAGCACAAGGTGAGACACAAAGTAAAGCTCCCACTACACTGTCTCATCAAACACTCCCAGGGCAGGTACCGCACGGGTTAGATACAGAGTAAAGCTCCCTCTACACTTCCCATCAAACACTCCCAGGGTAGGTACAGCATGGGTTAGATACAGAGTAAAGCTCCCTCTACACTGTCCCATCAAACACTCCCAGGGCAGGTACAGCATGGGTTAGATACAGAGTAAAGCTCCCTCCACACTGTCCAATCAAACACTCCCAGGGCAGGTACCGCACGGGTTAGAGACAGAGTAAAGCTCCCTCTACACTGTCCCATCAAACACTCCCAGGGCAGGTACCGCACGGGTTAGATACAGAGTAAAGCTCCGTCTACACTGTCCCATCAAACACTCCCAGGGCAGGTACAGCACGGGTTAGATACAGAATAAAGCTCCCTCTACACTGTCCCATCAAACACTCCCAGGGCAGGTACAGGGTTAGATACAGAGTAAAGCTCCCTCTACACTGTCCCATCAAACACTCCCAGGGCAGGTACAGGGTTAGATACAGAGTAAAGCTTCCTCTACTCTGTCCCATCAAACACTCCCAGGGCAGGTACAGGGTTAGATACAGAGTAAAGCTCCCTCTACATTGTCTCATCAGACACTCCCAGGGCAGGTACAGCACGGGTTAGATACAGAGTAAAGCTTCCTCTACACTGTCCCATCAAACACTCCCAGGGTAGGTACAGCACGGGTTAGATACAGAGTAAAGCTCCCTCTACACTGTCCATCAAACACTCCCAGGGCAAGTACAGCATGGGTTAGATACAGAGTAAAGCTCCCTCTACACTGTCCCATCAAACACTCCCAGGGCAGGTACAGGGTGAGATACAGAGTAAAGCTTCCTCTACTCTGTCCCATCAAACACTCCCAGGGCAGGTACAGGGTTAGATACAGAGTAAAGCTCCCTCTACACTGTCCCATCAAACACTCCCAGGGCAGGTACAGGGTTAGATACAGAGTAAAGCTCCCTCTACACTGTCCCATCAAACACTCCCAGGGTAGGTACAGCACGGGTTAGATACAGAGTAAAGCTCCCTCTACATTGTCTCATCAGACACTCCCAGGGCAGGTACAGGGTTAGATACTGAGTAAAGCTCCCTCTACACTGTCCATCAAACACTCCCAGGGCAGGTACAGCACGGGTTAGATACAGAGTAAAGCTTCCTCTACACTTCCCCATCAAACACTCCCAGGGCAGGTACAGGGTTAGATACAGAGTAAAGCTCCCTCTGCACTGTCCCATCAAACACTCCCAGGGCAGGTACAGCACGGGTTAGATACAGAATAAAGCTTCCTCTACTCTGTCCCATCAAACACTCCCAGGGCAGGTACAGGGTTAGATACAGAGTAAAGCTCCCTCTACACTGTCCCATCAAACACTCCCAGGGCAGGTACCGCACGGGTTAGACACAGAATAAAACTCCCTCTACACTGTCCCATCAAACACTCCCAGGGCAGGTACAGCACGGGTTAGATTCAGAGTAAAGCTCCCTCTACACTGTCCCATCAAACACTCCCAGGGCAGGTACAGCACGGGTTAGATACAGAGTAAAGCTCCCTCTACACTGTCCATCAAACACTCCCAGGGCAGGTACAGCACGGGTTAGATACAGAGTAAAGCTTCCTCTACACTGTCCCATCAAACACTCCCAGGGCAGGTACAGGGTTAGATACAGAGTAAAGCTTCCTCTACACTGTCCCATCAAACACTCCCAGGACAGGTACAGCACAGGTTAGATACAGAGTAAAGCTCCCTCGACACTGTCCCATCAAACACTCCCAGGGCAGGTACAGGGTTAGATACAGAGTAAAGCTCCCTCTACACTGTCCCATCAAACACTCCCAGGGCAGGTACAGCACGGGTTAGATACAGAGTAAAGCTCCCTCCACTCTGTCCCATCAAACACTCTTAGGGCAGGTACAGGGTGAGATACCAAGTAAAGCTCCCTCTACACTGTCCCATCCAAAACTCCCAGGGCAGGTACAGGGTTAGATACAGAGTAAAGCTCCCTCGACACTGTCCCATCAAACACTCCCAGGGCAGATGCAGCACAAGGTGAGACACAAAGTAAAGCTCCCACTACACTGTCTCATCAAACACTCCCAGGGCAGGTACCGCACGGGTTAGATACAGAGTAAAGCTCCCTCTGCACTGTCCCATCAAACACTCCCAGGGTAGGTACAGCATGGGTTAGATACAGAGTAAAGCTCCCTCTACACTGTCCAATCAAACACTCCCAGGGCAGGTACCGCACGGGTTAGAGACAGAGTAAAGCTCCCTCTACACTGTCCCATCAAACACTCCCAGGGCAGGTACCGCACGGGTTAGATTCAGAGTAAAGCTCCCTCTACACTGTCCCATCAAACACTCCCAGGGCAGGTACAGCACGGGTTAGATACAGAGTAAAGCTTCCTCTACACTGTCCCATCAAACACTCCCAGGGCAGGTACAGGGTTAGATACAGAGTAAAGCTCCCTCTACACTGTCCCATCAAACACTCCCAGGACAGGTACAGCACAGGTTAGATACAGAGTAAAGCTCCCTCTACACTGTCCCATCAAACACTCCCAGGGCAGGTACAGCATGGGTTAGATACAGAGTAAAGCTCCCTCTACACTGTCCAATCAAACACTCCCAGGGCAGGTACCGCACGGGTTAGAGACAGAGTAAAGCTCCCTCTACACTGTCCCATCAAACACTCCCAGGGCAGGTACCGCACGGGTTAGATTCAGAGTAAAGCTCCCTCTACACTGTCCCATCAAACACTCCCAGGGCAGGTACAGCACGGGTTAGATACAGAGTAAAGCTCCCTCTACACTGTCCATCAAACACTCCCAGGGCAGGTACAGCATGGGTTAGATACAGAGTAAAGCTTCCTCTACACTGTCCCATCAAACACTCCCAGGGCAGGTACAGGGTTAGATACAGAGTAAAGCTCCCTCTACACTGTCCCATCAAACACTCCCAGGACAGGTACAGCACAGGTTAGATACAGAGTAAAGCTCCCTCTACACTGTCCCATCAAACACTCCCAGGGCAGGTACAGGGTTAGATACCAAGTAAAGCTCCCTCCACACTGTCCCATCAAACACTCCCAGGGCAGGTACAGCACGGGTTAGATACAGAGTAAAGCTCCCTCCACTCTGTCCCATCAAACACTCTTAGGGCAGGTACAGGGTGAGATACCAAGTAAAGCTCCCTCTACACTGTCCCATCCAACACTCCCAGGGCAGGTACAGGGTTAGATACAGAGTAAAGCTCCCTCGACACTGTCCCATCAAACACTCCCAGGGCAGATACAGCACAAGGTGAGACACAAAGTAAAGCTCCCACTACACTGTCTCATCAAACACTCCCAGGGCAGGTACCGCACGGGTTAGATACAGAGTAAAGCTCCCTCTACACTGTCCCATCAAACACTCCCAGGGTAGGTACAGCATGGGTTAGATACAGAGTAAAGCTCCCTCTACACTGTCCCATCAAACACTCCCAGGGCAGGTACAGCATGGGTTAGATACAGAGTAAAGCTCCCTCTACACTGTCCAATCAAACACTCCCAGGGCAGGTACCGCACGGGTTAGAGACAGAGTAAAGCTCCCTCTACACTGTCCCATCAAACACTCCCAGGGCAGGTACCGCACGGGTTAGATACAGAGTAAAGCTCCGTCTACACTGTCCCATCAAACACTCCCAGGGCAGGTACAGCACGGGTTAGATACAGAATAAAGCTCCCTCTACACTGTCCCATCAAACACTCCCAGGGCAGGTACAGCACGGGTTAGATACAGAATAAAACTCCCTCTACACTGTCCCATCAAACACTCCCAGGGCAGGTACAGGGTTAGATACAGAGTAAAGCTTCCTCTACTCTGTCCCATCAAACACTCCCAGGGCAGGTACAGGGTTAGATACAGAGTAAAGCTCCCTCTACACTGTCCCATCAAACACTCCCAGGGCAGGTACAGGGTTAGATACAGAGTAAAGCTCCCTCTACACTGTCCCATCAAACACTCCCAGGGTAGGTACAGCACGGGTTAGATACAGAGTAAAGCTCCCTCCACATTGTCTCATCAGACACTCCCAGGGCAGGTACAGCACGGGTTAGATACAGAGTAAAGCTTCCTCTGCATTGTCCCATCAAACACTCCCAGGGTAGGTACAGCATGGGTTAGATACAGAGTAAAGCTCCCTCTACACTGTCCATCAAACACTCCCAGGGCAAGTACAGCATGGGTTAGATACAGAGTAAAGCTCCCTCTACACTGTCCCATCAAACACTCCCAGGGCAGGTACCGCACGGGTTAGACACAGAGTAAAGCTCCCTCTACACTGTCCCATCAAACACTCCCAGAGCAGGTACAGCACGTGTTAGATACAGAGTAAAGCTCCCTCTACACTGTCCCATCAAACACTCCCAGGGCAGGTACAGCACGGGTTAGATACAGAGTAAAGCTTCCTCTACACTTCCCCATCAAACACTCCCAGGGCAGGTACAGGGTTAGATACAGAGTAAAGCTCCCTCTGCACTGTCCCATCAAACACTCCCAGGGCAGGTCCAGCACGGGTTAGATGCAGAATAAAGCTTCCTCTACTCTGTCCCATCAAACACTCCCAGGGCAGGTACAGGGTTAGATACAGAGTAAAGCTCCCTCTACACTGTCCCATCAAACACTCCCAGGGCAGGTACAGCACGGGTTAGATACAGAGTAAAACTCCCTCTACACTGTCCCACCAAACACTCCCAGGGCAGGGACAGGGTTAGATACAGAGTAAAGCTCCCTCTACACTGTCCATCAAACACTCCCAGGGCAAGTAAAGCATGGGTTAGATACAGAGTAAAGCTCCCTCTACACTGTCCCATCAAACACTCCCAGGGCAGGTACCGCACGGGTTAGACACAGAATAAAACTCCCTCTACACTGTCCCATCAAACACTCCCAGGGCAGGTACAGGGTTAGATACAGAGTAAAGCTCCCTCTACACTGTCCATCAAACACTCCCAGGGCAGGTACAGCACGGGTTAGACACAGAATAAAACTCCCTCTACACTGTCCCATCAAACACTCCCAGGGCAGGTACAGGGTTAGATACAGAGTAAAGCTTCCTCTACACTGTCCCATCAAACACTCCCAGGGCAGGTACAGCACAGGTTAGATACAGAGTAAAGCTCCCTCTACACTGTCCCATCAAACACTCCCAGGGCAGGTACAGGGTTAGATACAGAGTAAAGCTCCCTCTACACTGTCCATCAAACACTCCCAGGGCAGGTACAGCACGGGTTAGATACAGAGTAAAGCTTCCTCTACACTGTCCCATCAAACACTCCCAGGGCAGGTACAGCACAGGTTAGATACAGAGTAAAGCTCCCTCTACACTGTCCCATCAAACACTCCCAGGGCAGGTACAGGGTTAGATACAGAGTAAAGCTCCCTCTACACTGTCCCATCAAACACTCCCAGGGCAGGTACAGCACGGGTTAGATACAGAGTAAAGCTCCCTCTACACTGTCCCATCAAACACTCCCAGGGCAGGTACAGCACGGCTTAGATACAGAGTAAAGCTCCCTCTACACTGTCCTATCAAACACTCCCAGGGCAGGTACAGGGTTAGATACAGAGTAAAGCTCACTCTGCACTGTCCCATCAAACACTCCCAGGGCAGGTACATGGTTAGATACAGAATAAAGCTCCCTCCACACTGTCCCATCAAACACTCCCAGGGCAGGTATAACACTAGTTAGATACAGAGTAAAGCTCCCTCTAAACTGTCCCATCAAACACTCCCAGGGCAGGTACAGGGTTAGATACAGAGTAAAGCTCCCTCTACACTGTCCCATCAAACACTCCCAGGGCAGGTACAGACCGGGTTGGATACAGAGTAAAGCTCCCTCTACACTGTCCCATCAAACACTGCCAGGGCAGGTACAGCACGGGTTAGATACAGAGTAAAGCTCCCTCTACACTGTCCCATCAAACATTCCCAGGGCAGGTACAGCACAGGTTAGATACAGAGTAAAGCTCCCTCTACACTGTCCCATCAAACACTCCCAGGGCAGGTACAGCACGGGTTAGATACAGAGTAAAGCTCCCTCTACACTGTCCCATCAAACATTCCCAGGGCAGGTACAGCACAGGTTAGATATAGAGTAAAGCTCCCTCTACACTGTCCCATCAAACACTCCCAGGGCAGGTACAGCACGGGTTAGATACAGAGTAAAGCTCCCTCTGCACTATCCCATCAAACACTCCCAGGGCAGATACAGCACAAGGTGAGGCACAAAGTAAAGCTCCCTCTGCACTGTCCCATCAAACATTCCCAGGGCAGGTACAGGGTTAGATACAGAGTAAAGCTCCCTCCACACTGTCCCATCAAACACTCCCAGGGCAGGTACAGGGTTAGATACAGAGTAAATCTCCCTCCACACTGTCCCATCAAACAATACCAGGGCAGGTACAGGGTTAGATACAGAGTAAAGCTCCCTCCACACTGTCCCATCAAACACCCCCAGGGCAGGTACAGACCAGGTTCGATACAGAGTAAAGCTCCCTCTACACTGTCCCATCAAACATTCCCAGGGCAGGTACAGCGTGGGGTTAGATACAAACTGAAGCTCTGTCTTTTGGTGTCAGTCATGGCACAGTGGGTAACACTCTTGCCTCTGAATCAGAAGGTCAAAGGTTTGAGCCCATAATCCAGGCTGACATTCCTACTACATTACTGAGGGGGTGGTGTTGTCTTTCAGATGAGACGTTAAACCGAGGCCCCATCTTTCCACTCAGGTGGATGTAAAAGATCCCACGGCCACTATTGGAAGAAGAGCAGGGGGAGTTCTCCCCGGTGTCCTGGGGCCAATATTTATCCCTCAACCAACATCATTAAAGGAACAGATTACCCAGTCATGATCTCATTGCTGTCTGTCGGACCTTGCTGTGTTCCCTCCATTACAAAAGTACTTCATTGGCTTTGTGCTTTTGGATGTCCTGAGGTTGTGCAAGGCGCTATCTAAATGCGAGCCTATCTCGTCCACGGAACTGGACGACCGATATCGCCCCTGCGAGATTCCCGTTGGAACTCTTCCCTCCACCGATCAGTGAGTGTAAATATGCTCTGAGTCGTGGTTTTGTATTCTGGAGCCCTGAACTGGATTTCACATGTGTCGATGTTCTGAATGAGCCTGCACTGGGTTTGAGGGGGTGAGCTCAGCCCACCCGAGGCTCCGGTCATTAATTTCAGTGAATACGGAACCACGAGGTAAGTTTGCCCTTTCATAAAAACATAGGTCCGCAGCCAGCAGAGAGGGCAAACTTGTCAGTCCATGACTCTGGGCTGATAGAATCATAGAAGTTTACAACATGGAAACAGGCCCTTCGGCCCAACATGTCCATGTCGCCCAGTTTATACCACTAAGCTAGTCCCAATTGCCTGCACTTGGCCCATATCCCTCTATACCCATCTTACCCATGTAACTGTCCAAATGCTTTTTAAAAGACAAAATTGTACCCGCCTCTACTACTGCTCGTTCCAGACACTCACCACCCTTTGAGTGAAAAAATTGCCCCTCTGGACCCTTTTGTATCTCTCCCCTCTCACCTTAAATCTATGCCCCCTCGTTATAGACTCCCCTACCTTTGGGAAAAGATTTTGACTATCTACCTTCTCTATGCCCCTCATTATTTTATAGACTTCTGTAAGATCACCCCTAAACCTCCTACTCTCCAGGGAAAAAAGTCTCAGTCTATCCATATTGTGAAGCCCTGAAGCAGCAATGAGGTCCCCTCGATGCCTTACTGAGAGGCAGAGACTTGCTCTGATCCCACTCTCCCCTCGTTGGATATGAGTCTCTGGAGAAAAAAAAAACACAACTAGACACAACAACGAAAAATGAAGGCTTGCAAGTGAGCCACCTATTTACTGAGAGCAACCGCACATCTGGCTTGGCACGGGAGCGAGTGCGAAGGTCGCGATGCTCTGTTCCTTCTACCTGGGCGGTCAGCAAAGTGGAATTGGAGGAGGGAGTTTGTTTACCTGTTGACTGCGGACACAGCGGAGGAGTTGGAAGCTGCGGAGATTGTGGCGTCTTCAGGAACTGGGAGGAAGTGCAGCATCCTCGAAGGAGGCAGAGTGAGGAAGATGGCCAGAGAGATGGGGAGAGATAGCATGGCGATCGAGAGCCGTCAATTAAAGACGGTCAAACGGTTTCGCAAGGCCAGCCCTTCCCGATCACTCAAGCGGACAGATAAACGTTCAGCAGGGAAAGGGGGGAAAAGAAAACAGAACACTGAAGATTAGGATTCACCACAAATGAGGGGACCCATCTGCCGTTTCCCTCACCGTCCTGTCTGTGTGAGATTGCCTGCCCAGCTTCAGTGGGTGTTGTCGCACTCAGCCTGAGAAAAGCTTCATTATCTCGCACACCAGGGCGACCTTGGGATAACTGACATGTCTTTCTGCAGCCGAGGGAGGGAGCAGAAATCTTTTTTTTTCTCTCTTCTGTTGTTACGCTCTCTCATTAGGCAGAGAGACCCTTCCAGCTTTTGACCAGCCACGGGTGACTCCCCACTCCGCAGGTGTTCAGCAGCCCAGACAAAATAAAGCAATTGCCAGAGCAGAGCCAAAACACAGCATCCCCACTGAGGGAGGGCTCTCCCCCCTCGCTAACCTGCACCTTCCTTATCACTGCGGGCGTGTGACAATCTCAGCGAGAAGCACTAACCTCAGCCAAAACACCCACCGAGCAGCACTGCACAAAGCCACTGATTCAAAGCAGACACCTTAACATCTATCCACCATAGCTTGAGTGCAGACACACCAGGACGATGGCGGAGATGGGAAAGATTAGTCATGAGGAATTTGCTGTGGAATTTGCTGCCCCAGGAAGCTGTGGAAGCTACATCATTAAATAAATTTAAAACAGAAATACAGTTTCCTAGAAGTAAAGGGAATTAGGGGTTACGGGGAGCGGGCAGGAAATTGGACATGAATTCAGATTTGAGGTTAGGATCAGATCAGCCATGATCTTATTGAATGGCGGAGCAGGCTCGAGGGGCCGATTGGCCTACTCCTGCTCCTATTTCTTAAGTTCTTATGTTCCAGGAGAGACTGGGATTGTTTCCAGGGGAGCAGAGAAGGCTCAGAGGAGATTTAATCGAGATTTTTTTGAATGGCAAAGGGTTTTGATAGTTGATGGACAATTAATATTATCTCAAGTTGCGGGGTCAGCAACGAGAGTTGATCGATATAACATCTTCGCTGACACAGCGAGCAGCAGTCGGGAGAACTATCTTTCCACAGAGGTTTGTTGGGGGATGGAATGATTTTCACGGAAGGGTTGAGGCAGAGATCTTTGCATCTTTTAAGGGAAAAATGCCTTAAGATTTGAAGCAGAGGAAGATACAGGGTTTATTTGAGAGAGCGGGGCAGTGGGATTAGTTTGGGATTGACACAGGGCTATGGGGAGAGAGCGGGGCAGTGGGATTAGTTTGGGATTGATACAGGGCGATGGGGAGAGAGTGGGGCAGTGGGATTAGTTTGGGATTGATACAGGGCTATGGGGAGAGAGCGGGGCAGTGGGATTAGTTTGGGATTGATACAGGGCTATGGGGAGAGAGCGGGGTGGGGGGATTAGTTTGGGATTGATACAGGGCTATGGGGGGAGAATGGGGCAGTGGGATTAGT
The DNA here is from genome assembly GCF_035084215.1 of Heptranchias perlo. Lineage (NCBI taxonomy): Eukaryota > Metazoa > Chordata > Chondrichthyes > Hexanchiformes > Hexanchidae > Heptranchias > Heptranchias perlo. Next base: position 36,587 of record NW_027139706.1, on the reverse strand, counting down.
TTGGGATTGATACAGGGCCATGGGGGGAGAATGGGGCAGTGGGATTAGTTTGGGATTGATACAGGGCTATGGGGAGAGAGCGGGGCAGTGGGATTAGTTTGGGATTGATACAGGGCTATGGGGAGAGAGTGGGGCAGTGGGATTAGTTTGGGATTGATACAGGGCTATGGGGAGAGAGCGGGGCAGTGGGATTAGTTTGGGATTGATACAGGGCTATGGGGAGAGAGCGGGGCAGTGGGATTAGTTTGGGATTGATACAGGGCTATGGGGAGAGAGCGGGGTGGGGGGATTAGTTTGGGATTGATACAGGGCTATGGGGGGAGAATGGGGCAGTGGGATTAGTTTGGGATTGATACAGGGCCATGGGGGGAGAATGGGGCAGTGGGATTAGTTTGGGATTGATACAGGGCCATGGGGGGAGAATGGGGCAGTGGGATTAGTTTGGGATTGATACAGGGCCATGGGGGGAGAATGGGGCAGTGGGATTAGTGTGGGATTGATACAGGGCTATGGGGAGAGAGCGGGGCGGGGGGATTAGTTTGGGATTGATACAGGGCTATGGGGAGAGAGTGGGGCAGTGGGATTAGTTTGGGATTGATACAGGGCTATGGGGGGAGAATGGGGCAGTGGGATTAGTTTGGGATTGATACAGGGCCATGGGGAGAGAGTGGGACAGTGGGATTAGTTTGGGATTGATACAGGGCTATGGGGAGAGGGCGGGGCAGTGGGATTAGTTTGGGATTGATACAGGGCCATGGGGGGAGAATGGGGCAGTGGGATTAGTGTGGGATTGATACAGGGCTATGGGGAGAGAGTGGGACAGTGGGATTAGTTTGGGATTGATACAGGGCTATGGGGAGAGGGCGGGGCAGTGGGATTAGTTTGGGATTGATACAGGGCTATGGGGAGAGAGTGGGACAGTGGGATTAGTTTGGGATTGATACAGGGCTATGGGGAGAGGGCGGGGCAGTGGGATTAGTTTGGGATTGATACAGGGCCATGGGGGGAGAATGGGGCAGTGGGATTAGTGTGGGATTGATACAGGGCTATGGGGAGAGAGCGGGGCGGGGGGATTAGTTTGGGATTGATACAGGGCTATGGGGAGAGAGTGGGGCAGTGGGATTAGTTTGGGATTGATACAGGGCTATGGGGGGAGAATGGGGCAGTGGGATTAGTTTGGGATTGATACAGGGCCATGGGGGGAGAATGGGGCAGTGGGATTAGTTTGGGATTGATACAGGGCCATGGGGGGAGAATGGGGCAGTGGGATTAGTTTGGGATTGATACAGGGCCATGGGGGGAGAATGGGGCAGTGGGATTAGTGTGGGATTGATACAGGGCTATGGGGAGAGAGCGGGGCGGGGGGATTAGTTTGGGATTGACACAGGGCTATAGGGAGAGAGTGGGCCAGTGGGATTTGTTTGGGAATGAGACAGGGCTATGGGGAGAGAGCGGGGTGGGGGGATTAGTTTCTGATTGATACAGGGCTGTGGGGAGAGAGCGGGGCAGTGGGATTAGTTTGGGATTGATACAGGGCTATGGCGAGGGAGTGGGGCTGTGGCATTAGTTTGGGATTGATACAGGGCTATGGAGAGGGAGCGGGGCAGTGGCATTAGTTTGGGATTGATACAGGGCTGTGGCGAGGGAGTGGGGCAGTGGGATTAGATTAGGATTGATACAGGGCTATGGAGAGGGAGCGGGGCAGTGGCATTAGTTTGGGATTGATACAGGGCTGTGGGATTAGTTTGGGATTGATACAGGGCTGTGGGGAGAGAGCGGGGCAGTGGGATTAGTTTGGGATTGATACAGGGCTGTGGGGAGAGAGCGGGGCAGTGGGATTAGTTTGGGATTGACACAGGGCTATGGGGAGAGAGCGGGGCAGTGGGATTAGATTAGGATTGATACAGGGCTATGGGGAGAGCGTGGGGCAGTGGGATTAGTTTGGGATTGATACAGGGCTATGGGGAGAGAGCGGGGCAGTGGGATTAGTTTGGGATTGATACAGGCTTGTGGGGAGAGAGCGGGGCAGTGGGATTAGTTTGGGATTGATACAGGGCTAAGGGGAGAGAGTGGGGCAGTGGGATTAGTTTGGGATTGATACAGGGCTATGGGGAGAGAGCGGAGCAGTGGGATTAGTTTGGGATTGATACAGGGCTAAGGGGAGAGAGTGGGGCAGTGGGATTAGTTTGGGATTGATACGGGGCTGTGGGGAGAGAGCGGGGCAGTGGGATTAGTTTGGGATTGATACGGGGCTCTCGGGAGAGAGCGGGGCAGTGGGATTAGTTTGGGATTGATACAGGGCTATGGGGAGTGAGCAGGGCAGTGGGATTAGTTTGGGATTGATACAGGGCTATGGGGAGAGAGTGGGGCAGTGGGATTAGTTTGGGATTGATACGGGGCTGTGGGGAGAGAGTGCGGAAGTGGGATTAGTTTGGGATTGATACAGGGCTATGGGGAGAGAGTGCGGAAGTGGGATTAGTTTGGGATTGATACAGGGCTATGGGGAGAGAGCGGGGCAGTGGGATTAGTTTGGGATTGATACAGGTCTTTATGGAGAGAGCGGGGCAGCGGGATTAGTTTGGGATTGATATGGAGCTCTCGGGAGAGAGTGGGGAAGTGGGATTAGTTTGGGATTGATACGGGGCTCTCGGGAGAGAGCGGGGCAGTGGGATTAGTTTGGGATTGATACAGAGCTATGGGGAGAGAGCGGGACAGTGGGATTAGATTGGGATTGATACAGGGCTGTGGGGAGAGAGTGCGGAAGTGGGATTAGTTTGGGATTGATACAGGGCTATGGGGAGAGAGCGGGGCAGTGGGATTAGTTTGGGATTGATACAGGGCTGTGGGGAGAGAGTGCGGAAGTGGGATTAGTTTGGGATTGATACAGGGCTATGGGGAGAGAGCGGGGCAGTGGGATTAGTTTGGGATTGATACAGGGCTATGGGGAGAGTGTGGAGCAGTGGGATTAGTTTGGGATTGATACAGGGCTGTGGGGAGAGAGTGCGGAAGTGGGATTAGTTTGGGATTGATACAGGGCTATGGGGAGAGAGCGGGGCAGTGGGATTAGTTTGGGATTGATACAGGGCTATGGGGAGAGAGCGGGGCAGTGGGATTAGTTTGGGATTGATACAGGGCTATGGGGAGAGAGTGGAGCAGTGGGATTAGTTTGGGATTGATACAGGGCTGTGGGGAGAGAGTGCGGAAGTGGGATTAGTTTGGGATTGATACAGGGCTATGGGGAGAGAGTGGGGCAGTGGGATTAGTTTGGGATTGATACAGGGCTATGGGGAGAGAGTGGGGCAGTGGGATTAGTTTGGGATTGATATGGGGCACTCGGGAGAGAGTGGGGCAGTGGGATTAGTTTGGGATTGATGCAGGGCTATGGGGAGAGAGCGAGGCAGTGGGATTAGTTTGGGATTGATACAGGGCTATGGGGAGAGAGCGGGGCAGTGGGATTAGTTTGGGATTGATACAGGGCTATGGGGAGAGAGCGGGGCAGTGGGATTAGTTTGGGATTGATACAGGGCTACGGGGAGAGAGCCGGGCAGTGGGATTAGTTTGGGATTGATACAGGGCTATGGAGAGAGAGCGAGGCAGTGGGATTAGTTTGGGATTGATACAGGGCTGTGGGGAGTGTGCGGGGCAGTGGGATTAGTTTGGGATTGATACTGGGATATAGGGAGAGCGCGGAGCAGTGGGATTGTGTTGAATTATTACAGAGCCTTTGGAGACAACACAATGAGCAGGAACATCAGGGGAAGCAAACAGTGATTTGGAAATGACCTGTTTCCACATTCCTTCGAAGGAACGATGTGGTTTTATTATCTGAAGGGAGTGAGGAATGTTGCCAGTCAATGCAGGAATAGTGTGAGAGGGATAAAGGGATAGAAATGGAGAGACTGCAATCGAGAGACAGAGAGGGGGATAGAGAGAGACAGGGGGATAGAGAGAGACAGGGGGATAGAGAGAGACAGGGGGAGAGAGAGAGACATGGGGAGAGAGAGACAGGGGGAGAGAGAGAGACAGGGGGAGAGAGAGAGACAGGGGGAGAGAGAGAGACAGGGGGATAGAGAGAGAGGGTTAGAGAGGCAGAGATAAATAGACTGGGATAGAGAGACCGGGATCGAGAGAGGGATAAAGAAACAGAGATAGAGAAACAAGAATAGAGAGAAAGAGTAGGAGGGACAGGGATAGAGAGAGAGGGATGGAGAGACAGGGATAGAGAGAGAGGGAGTGAGAGACAGGGACAGAAACACATTGATATGGAGACAGGGACAGAGAGACAGAGATCAAGAGACAGGGATAGAGAAACAATGATAATGAGACAGGGATAGAGGGACAGGAATAGAGAGAGAGGGAGAGAGGGACAGAGATCGAGAGCAAGGGATCGAGAGCGAGGGATCGAGAGACTGGGATAGAGGGACAGGGATCGAGGGACATTGATTGAGAGACTGCGATACAGAATCAGAGATAGAGAGATAGTTTTTTTTTATTCGTTCATGGGATGTGGGCGTCATTGGCGAGGCCAGCATTTATTGCCCATCCCTCATTGCCCTTGAGAAGGTGGTGGTGAGCCGCCTTCTTGAACCGCTGCAGTCCGTGTGGTGAAGGTTCTCCCACAGTGCTGTTAGGAAGGGAGTTCCAGGATTTTGACCCAGCGACAATGAAGGAACGGCCGATATATTTCCAAGTCGGGATGGTGTGTGACTTGGAGGGGAACGTGCAGGTGGTGTTGATCCCATGTGCCTGCTGCTCTTGTCCTTCGAGGTAGAGGTCGCGGGTTTGGGAGGTGCTGTCGAAGAAGCCTTGGTGAGTTGCTGCAGTGCATCCTGTGGATGGTACACAGTGCGCCGGTGGTGCCTTGCAGATGGTGGAAAGGCTTTGGGGAGTCAGGAGGTGAGTCACTCGCCGCAGAATACCCAGCCTCTGACCTGCTCTTGTAGCCACAGTATTTATATGGCTGGTCCAGTGAAATTTCTGATCAATGGTGACCCCCAGGATGTTGATGGTGGGGGATTCGGTGATGGTAATGCCGTTGAATGTCATGGGGAGGTGGTTAGACTCCATAAAATAGGGCCCATTAGGGACAAAAATGGCAATCTGTGTGTGGAGCCGGCAGATGTAGGAGGGGTTCTAAATGAATTTTTTGCATCTGTTTTCACTATGGAGAAGGACGATGTAGACATAGAAATACGGCAGGGGGACTGTGATATACTCGAACATATTAACATCGAGCGGGAGGAGGTATTGGCGGTTTTAACAGGCCTAAAAATGGATAAATCCCCAGGCCCGGACGAAATGTATCCCAGACTACGGTGTGAGGCAAAGGAGGAGATTGCGGGGGCTCTGACACATATATTCAGAACCTCTCTGGCCACAGGGGATGTGCCAGAGGACTGGAGAACCGCTAATGTAATACCATTATTCAAGAAGGGGAGTAGGGAAAAACCGGGGAACTACAGGCCAGTGAGCCGAACATCAGTGGTAGGAAAATTATTGGAAAAAATTCTGAAGGACAAAATTAGTCTCCACTTGGAGAAGCAAGGATTAATCAGGGATAGTCAACATGGCTTTGTCAAGGGAAGATCATGTCTGACTAATTTGATTGAATTTTTTGAGGGGGTGACTCGGCGTGTGGATGAGGGTAACGCAGTGGATGTGGTATACATGGATTTCAGTAAAGCCTTCGATAAAGTCCCCCACAGGAGACTGGTCAAGAAGGTACGAGCCCATGGAATCCAGGGTGCCTTGGCACTTTGGATACAAAACTGGCTTAGTGGCAGAAGGCAGAGGGTGATGGTCGAAGGTTGTTTTTGTGACTGGAAGCCTGTGGCCAGTGGGGTACCACAGGGATCGGTGCTGGGTCCCTTGCTGTTTGTGGTCTACATTAATGACTTGGATATGAATGTAAAAGGTATGATCAGTAAGTTCGCTGATGATACAAAAATTGGTAGGGTGGTAAATAGCGAGGAGGATAGCCTCAGTCTGCAGGACGATATAGATGGGTTGGTCAGATGGGCGGAACAGTGGCAAATGGAATTTAACCCGGAAAAGTGCGAGGTGATGCACTTTGGAGGGACTAACAAGGCAAGGGAATACACAATGAATGGGAGGACCCTAGGCAAGACAGAGGGTCAGAGGGATCTTGGTGTGCAAGTTCACAGATCCCTGAAGGCGGCGGAACAGGTAGATAAGGCGGTAAAGAAGGCATATGGGATACTTGCCTTTATTAGCCGAGGCATAGAATATAAGAGCAAGGAGGTTATGATGGAGCTGTATAAAACACTGGTTAGGCCACAGCTGGAGTACTGTGTGCAGTTCTGGTCGCCGCACTACAGGAAGGATGTGATCGCTTTGGAGAGGGTGCAGAGGAGATTCACCAGGATGTTACCAGGGCTGGAGCGCTTCAGCTATGAAGAGAGACTGGGAAGATTGGGTTTTTTTTCCTTGGAGCAGAGGAGGCTGAGGGGGGACATGATTGAGGTGTACAAAATTATGAGGGGCACAGATAGGATGGATACTAAGGAGCTTTTTCCCTTCGTTGAGGGTTCTATAACAAGGGGACATAGATTCAAGGTAAAAGGCAGGAGGTTTAGAGGGGATTTGAGAAAGAACTTTTTCACCCAGAGGGTGGTTGGAGTCTGGAACTCACTGTCTGAAAGGGTTGTGGAGGCAGGAACCCTCACAACATTCAAGAAGCATTTGGATGAGCACTTGAAATGCCATAGCATACAAGGCTACGGACCAAATGCTGGAATATGGGATTAGAGTAGACAGGGCTGATGGCCGGCGCGGACACGATGGGCCGAAGGGCCTCTATCCGTGCTGTATAACTCTATGACTCTATGACTCTTTCTTGTTGGAGGTGGTCATTGCCTGGCTCTTGTCTGGCGCGAATATTACTTGCCACTTATGAGCCCAAGCCTGGATGTTGTCCAGGTCTTGCTGCATGTGGGCACGGACTGCTTCATTATCTGAGGCATTGCAAATGGAACTGAACACTGTGCAATCATCAGTGAACATCCCCATTTCTGACCTTATGATGGAGAGAAGGTCATTGAGGAAGCAGCTGAAGATGGTTGGGCCTAGGACACTGCCCTGAGGAACTCCTGCAGCAATGATCTGGGGCTGAGATGATTGGCCTCCGACAACCACTACCATCTTCCTTTGTGCTAGGTATGATTCCAGCCACTGGAGAGTTTTCCCCCTGATTCCCATTGACTTCAATTTTACTCGGGCTCCTTGGTGCCACACTCGGTCAAAAGCTGCCTTGATGTCAAGGGCAGTCACTCTCACCTCATCTCTTGAATTCAGCTCTTTTGTCCATGTTTGGACCAAGGCTGTAATGAGGTCTGGAGCCGAGTGGCCCTGGCAGATCCCAAACTGAGCATCGGTGAGCAGGTTATTAGTGAGTAAATGCCGCTTGATAGCACTGTCGACGACACCTTCCATCACTTTGCTGATGATTGAGAGTGGACTGATGGGGCGGTAATTGGCCGGATTGGATTTGTCCTGCTTTTTGTGGACAGGACATACCTGGGCAATTTTCCACATTGTCGGGTAGATGCCAGTGTTGTTGCTGTACTGGAACAGCTTGGCTTGAGGCGCGGCTAGTTCTGGAGCACAAGTCTTCAGCACTACAGCCGGGATGTTGGCGGGGGCCCGTAGCCTTTGCTGTATCCAGTGCACTCAGCCGTTTCTTGATATCACGTGAAGTGAATTGAATTGGCTGAAGACTGGCTTCTGTGATGGTGGGGATATCGGGAGGAGATGGTTGCAAACACTTCAGCCTTGTCTTTTGCACTCACGTGCTTGACTCTGCTGTCATTGAGGATGGGGATGTTTGCAGAGCCTCCTCCTTCCGTGAGTTGTTTAATTGTCCACCACCATTCACGACTGGTTGTGGCAGGACTGCAGAGCTTTGATCTGATCCGTTGGTTGTGAAATCGCTTAGTTCTGTCCATAGCATGTTGCTTCTGCTGTTTAGCGCGCATGTAGTCCTGAGTTGTAGCTTCACCAGGTTGGCACCTCATTTTTAGGTACGCCTGGTGCTGCTCCTGGCATGCTCTTCTACACTCCTCATTGAACCAGGGTTGATCCCCTGGCTTGTTGGTAATGGTGGAGTGAGGAATATGCCGGGCCACGAGGTTACAGATTGTTCTGGATACAATTCTGCTGATGATGATGGCCCACAGCGCCTCATGGATGCCCAGTTTTGAGCTGCTAAATCTGTTCTGAATCTATCCCATTTAGCACGGTGGTAGTGCCACACAACACGTTGGATGGTGTCCTCAGTGTGAAGACGGGACTTCGTCTCCACGAGGACTGTGCGGTGGTCACTCCTACCAATACTGTCATGGACAGATGCATTTGCGACAGGTGGATTGCTGAGGACGAGGTCAAATAGGTTTTTCCCTCGTGTTGGTTCACTCATCACCTGCCGTAGGCCCAGTCTGGCAGCTATGTCTTTCAGGACTCGGCCAGCTCGGTCAGTAGTGGTGCTACCGAGCCACTCTTTGGCGATGGACATTGAAGTCCCCTACCCAGAGTACATTCTGTGCCCTTGCTACCCTCAGTGCTTCCTCCAAGTGGTGTTCAACATGGAGGGATAAAGAGACAGGAATAGAGAGAGAGGGATAGAGAGAGAGGGATAGGGCGACAGAGATAGAGACACAGTGATATTGAGTCAGGGATAGACAGACGGAGAAAGAGAGATAGTAATAGAGAGTCATGAATAGAGAGAGACTGGGATAGAGAGAGACTGGGATAGAGAGAGACTGGGATAGAGAGAGACTGGGATAGAGAGAGACTGGGATAGAGAGAGACTGGGATAGAGAGAGACTGGGATAGAGAGGGAGGGATAGAGAGGGAGGGATAGAGAGGGAGGGATAGAGAGAGAGGGATAGAGAGAGAGAGAGAGAGAGAGGGATGGAGAGAGAGAGAGGGATAGAGAGAGAGAGGGATAGAGAGAGAGAGAGGGATAGAGAGACAGGTGCAGAGAGACAGGGATAGAGAGACAGGGATAGATAGAGGGATAGGTGCATAGAGAGAGGGATATAGAGAGAGAGGTATAGAGAGACAGAGCTAGAGAGAGAAGGATAGAGAGAGAGGGAGAGAGAGAGAGGGATAGGGAGAGAGAGAGGGATATATATAGAGAGAGGGATATATATATATATATAGAGAGAGAGAGGGATAGAGGGATAGAGAGAGAGAGAGAGAGAGGGATAGAAAGAGAGAGAGAGAGAGACTGGGCTGGAGAGACTGGCCTGGAGAGACTGGGCTGGAGAGAGAGGGATAGGGAGACAGGTGCGGAGAGACAGGTGCGGAGAGAGAGGGATGGAGAGATAGCGATAGGGTGACAGGGATAGAGAGATTCGGATAGAGAGATTCGGATCGAGAGGGAGGGATAGAGAGACAGCGATAGGGCGACAGGGTTAGATAGACAGGGATCGGGTGACTGGAATAGAGAGACAGGGCTAGAGAGACGGGGATAGAGACTGGGACAGAGAGACTGGGACAGAGAGAGAGAGGGATAGAGAGACTGGGATCGAGAGAGAGGGATAGAGAGACTGGGATAGAGAGACAGGGATCGAGAGAGAGGGATAGAGAGAGGTATAAAGAGATAGTGATAAGGCGACAGAGGTAGAGACACAGCGATATTGAGTCAGAGATAGAGAGACGGAAACAGAGAGATAGTGATAGAGAGTCAGGAATAGAGTGAGAGACACGGCTAGAGAGACGAGGAATAGAGAGAGGGAGGGCGAGAGAGGGAGGGCGAGAGAGGGAGGGCGAGAGAGGGAGGGCGAGAGAGACTGGGATAAAGAGAGAGGGATTGACAGACAGTGATAGGGTGTCAGAGATAGAGACAGAGTGCTGGAGAGACAGAGACAGAGATAAAGAGAGAGTGATCGAGAGAGAGTGATCGAGAGAGAGTGATCGAGAGAGAGTGATCGAGAGAGAGAGTGATCGAGAGAGAGTGGGATAGAGAGAGAGTGGGATAGAGAGAGCGAGAGGGATAGAGAGCGAGAGGGATAGAGAGGCAGTGATAGGGTGACAGAGATAGAGTGAGAGACGGATAGAGAGAGACGGATAGAGAGAGAGGAATATATAGAGAGAGGGATAGAGAGAGAGGGATAGAGATTCAGTGATAGAAAGAGAGGGATGGAGAGACAGTGCTCGAGAGAGGGGGATAGACAGAGAGAGAGGGATAGAGAGAGAGAGGGATAGAGAGAGAGAGGGAGAGAGAGAGAGAGGGATAGAGAGAGAGAGAGAGGGATAGAGAGAGAGAGAGAGGGATAGAGAGAGAGGAGGGATAGAGAGAGAGAGAGGGATAGAGAGAGACAGTGCTCGAGAGACAGGGCGAGAGTGACAGAGATAGAGAGAGAGCGAGAGATGGAGAGCGAGGGATGGAGAGATAGTGATAAGGCGACAGAGGTCGAGACACAGTGATATTGAGTGAGGGATAGAGAGACAGAGTCAGAGAGATAGTGATCGAGAGACAGGGCTGGAGAGGGACAAGGATAGAGAGAGGGATAGAGACACAGTGATAGAGAGAGAGAGGGCGAGAGAGAGAGGGCGAGAGAGAGAGGGCTAGAGAGAGAGGGCTAGAGAGAGAGGGCTCGAGAGAGAGGGCTAGAGAGAGAGGGCTCAAGAGACAGGGCGAGAGTGACAGAGATAGAGAGAGAGCGAGGGATGGAGAGCGAGGGATGGAGAGATAGTGATAAGGCGACAGAGGTCGAGACACAGTGATATTGAGTGAGGGATAGAGAGATAGTGATAGAGAGAGAGAGGGCTAGAGAGAGAGGGCTAGAGAGAGAGGGCTAGAGAGAGAGGGCTAGAGAGAGAGGGCTCGAGAGACAGTGCTCAAGAGACAGGGCGAGAGTGACAGAGATAGAGAGAGAGCGAGGGATGGAGAGCGAGGGATGGAGAGATAGTGATAAGGCGACAGAGGTCGAGACACAGTGATATTGAGTGAGGGATAGAGAGATAGTGATCGAGAGACAGGGCTGGAGAGAGACAGGGATAGAGAGAGGGATAGAGACACAGTGATAGAGAGAGAGAGAGAGAGAGGGCGAGAGAGAGGTGGAGAGAGAGAGGGACAGGGAGAGAGGGACAGGGAGAGAGGGACAGGGAGAGAGGGACAGGGAGAGAGGGACAGTGCTCGAGAGATAGGGATCGAGAGAGGTCTAAAGAGATAGTGATAAGGCGACAGAGGTAGAGACACAGCGATATTGAGTCAGAGATAGAGAGACGGAGACAGTGAGATAGTGATAGAGAGTCAGGAATAGAGAGAGACACGGCTAGAGAGACACGGCTAGGGAGACACGGCTAGAGAGACTGGGATAGAGAGAGAGGAATAGAGAGAGGGAGGGCTGGAGAGGGAGGGCTGGAGAGGGAGGGCTGGAGAGGGAGGGCTGGAGAGGGAGGGCTGGAGAGGGAGGGCTGGAGAGGGAGGGCTGGAGAGGGAGGGCTGGAGAGGGAGGGCTGGAGAGGGAGCGATGGATAGACAGGCTAGAGACACAGGGATTGAGAGAGAGGGATTGAGAGACAGTGCCGAGAGATGGGGCGAGGGTGACAGAGATTGAGACATAGGGAGAGAGAGGGAGAGGGATAGAGAGAGAGAGAGGGATAGAGAGAGAGAGAGGGATAGAGAGAGAGAGAGGGATAGAGAGAGAGAGAGGGATAGAGAGAGAGAGGGGGGAATAGAGAGAGAGAGAGGGATAGAGAGAGAGAGAGGGATAGAGAGAGAGAGAGGGATAGAGAGAGAGAGAGGGATAGAGAGAGAGAGAGGGGAATAGAGAGAGAGAGGGATAGAGAGAGAGAGAGGGATAGAGAGAGAGAGGGATAGAGAGAGAGAGAGGGATAGAGAGAGAGAGAGGGATAGAGAGAGAGAGAGGGATAGAGAGAGAGAGGGATAGAGAGAGAGAGAGGGATAGAGAGAGAGAGAGGGATAGAGAGAGAGAGAGGGATAGAGAGAGAGAGGGATAGAGAGAGAGGGGGATAGAGAGAGAGGGGGATAGAGAGAGAGAGAGGGGAATAGAGAGAGAGGGGGATAGAGAGAGAGAGAGGGATAGAGAGAGAGAGGGATAGAGAGAGAGAGAGGGATAGAGAGAGAGAGAGGGATAGAGAGAGAGAGAGGGGAATAGAGAGAGAGAGAGGGATAGAGAGAGAGAGAGGGGAATAGAGAGAGAGAGAGGGATAGAGAGAGAGGGATAGAGAGAGAGGGATAGAGAGAGAGAGAGGGATAGAGAGAGAGAGAGGGATAGAGAGAGAGAGGGATAGAGAGAGAGAGAGGGATAGAGAGAGAGAGAGGGATAGAGAGAGAGAGAGGGGAATAGAGAGAGAGAGAGGGATAGAGAGAGAGAGGGGGATAGAGAGAGAGAGGGATAGAGAGAGAGAGAGGGATAGAGAGAGAGAGAGGGATAGAGAGAGAGAGAGGGATAGAGAGAGAGAGAGGGATAGAGAGAGAGAGGGATAGAGAGAGAGAGGGGAATAGAGAGAGAGAGGGAATAGAGAGAGAGAGAGAGGGATAGAGAGAGAGAGGGATAGAGAGAGAGAGAGGGATAGAGAGAGAGAGAGGGATAGAGAGAGAGGGAAAGAGAGAGAGAGAGGGAAAGAGAGAGAGAGAGGGAAAGAGAGAGAGAGAGGGATAGAGAGAGAGAGAGGGATAGAGAGAGAGAGAGGGAGAGAGAGAGGGATAGAGAGAGAGAGGGATAGAGAGACAAGGCGAGAGTGACAGAGATCGAGACATAGTGAGAGAGTGAGGGATAGAGAAAGTGAGGGATAGATAGACAGTAATAGAGAGAGAGGGATAGAGAGACAGGCTGGAGACACAGTGATAGAGAGAGAGGGATAGAGAGACAGTGATAGATAGACTGTGATAGAGAGAGAGGGATAGAGAGACTGTGATAGAGAGACAGGCTAGAGAGAGAGGGATAGAGAGAGAGGGATAGAGAGAGAGGGATTGAGAGAGAGGGATTAGGTGTCAGAGATAGAGACAGAGTGATACAGAGACAGAGTGATACAGAGACAAAGTGATACAGAGACAGAGTGATACAGAGACAGAGTGATACAGAGACAGAGTGATACAGAGACAAAGTGATACAGAGACAGAGTGATACAGAGACAAAGTGATACAGAGACAGAGTGATACAGAGACAGAGATAGAAAGACAGGGATTGGGAGACTGGGAGAGAGTGACAGAGAGAGAGAGTGACAGAGAGAGAGAGTGACAGAAAGAGAGAGCGACAGAGAGAGAGAGAATGATAGATAGACAGGGATAGAGAGAGTGATAGAGAGACAGCCTAGAGACACAGTGATCGAGAGAGAGGGATCGAGAGAGAGGGATCGAGAGAGAGGGATCGAGAGAGAGGGATAGAGAGAGAGGGATAGAGAGAGAGGGATAGAGAGAGAGGGATAGAGAGAGAGGGATAGAGAGAGAGGGATAGAGAGAGAGGGATCGAGAGACAGGGATAGGGTGACAGAGAAAGAGACAGAGTGCTAGAGAGACAGAGATAGAGAGACAGGGATTGGGAGAGTGACAGAGAGAGAGAGTGACAGAGAGAGAGAGTGACAGAGAGAGAGAGTGACAGAGAGAGAGAGTGACAGAGAGAGAGTGACAGAGAGAGAGAGTGACAGAGAGAGAGAGTGGGGTAGAGAGAGTGGGGTAGAGAGAGTGGGGTAGAGAGAGTGGGGTAGAGAGAGTGGGGTAGGGAGAGTGGGGTAGAGAGAGAGGTTTAAAGAAAAGGGATACAGAGATAGGGATAGAGAGAAGGATAGAGAGATAGTGATAAGGCAACAGAGGTTGAGACACAGTGATATTGAGTCAGGGAGAGAGAGACAGAGTCAGAGAGATAGTGATGGAGAGTCAGGAATAGAGAGAGACAGGGCTGGAGAGACGGGGCTGGAGAGACGGGGATCGGGAGACAGTGATAGAGAGAGAGAGACAGGCTAGAGACACAGTGATAGAGAGAGAGGGATAGAGAGAGAGGGATAGAGAGAGAGGGATAGAGAGAGAGGGATAGAGAGAGAGGGATAGAGAGAGAGGGATAGAGAGAGAGGGATAGAGAGAGAGGGATAGAGAGAGAGGGATAGAGAGAGAGGGATAGAGAGAGAGGGATAGAGACAGAGTGATACAGAGACAGAGTGATACAGAGACAGAGTGATACACAGGGAGAGGGATCGAGAGACAGTGATAGGGTGACAGAGATAGAGAGAGAGTGACAGAGAGAGAGTGACAGAGAGAGAGTGACAGAGAGAGTGACAGAGAGAGTGAGACAGAGAGAGAGGGACAGAGAGAGAGGGACAGAGAGAGAGGGACAGAGAGAGAGGGACAGAGAGAGAGGGACAGAGAGAGAGGGACAGAGAGAGAGGGACAGAGAGAGAGGGACAGAGAGAGAGGGACAGAGAGAGAGGGACAGAGAGAGAGGGACAGGGTTAGAGAGAGAGAGGGATAGAGAGAGAGAGAGAGGGATAGAGGGATAGAGAGAGAGAGGGAGGGATAGAGAGAGGGAGGGATAGAGAGAGGGAGGGATAGAGAGAGGGAGGGATAGAGAGAGGGAGGGATAGAGAGAGGGAGGGATAGAGAGAGAGAGGGATAGAGAGAGAGAGGGATAGAGAGAGGGATAGAGAGAGAGAGGGATAGAGAGAGAGAGAGAGGGAGGGATAGAGAGAGGGAGGGATAGAGAGAGGGAGGGATAGAGAGAGAGAGGGATAGAGAGAGAGGGATAGAGAGAGAGGGATAGAGAGAGAGGGATCGAGAGAGAGGGATCGAGAGAGGGGGATCGAGAGAGGGGGATCGAGAGAGGGGGATCGAGAGAGGGGGATCGAGAGAGGGGGATCGAGAGAGGGGGATAGAGAGAGAGTGGCTGAGAGAGAGTGGCTGAGAGAGAGTGGCTGAGAGAGAGTGGCTGAGAGAGAGTGGCTGATTGATTGATAGAGAGTGGCTGATTGATTGATAGAGAGTGACTGATTGATTGATAGAGAGTGACTGATTGATTGATAGAGAGTGACTGATTGATTGATAGAGAGTGACTGAGAGATTGATAGAGAGTGACTGATTGATTGATAGAGAGTGACTGATTGATTGATAGAGAGTGACTGATTGATAGAGAGTGACTGATTGATTGATAGAGAGTGACTGATTGATTGATAGAGAGTGACTGATTGATAGAGAGTGACTGATTGATTGATAGAGAGTGACTGATTGATTGATAGAGAGTGGCTGATTGATTGATCGAGTGACTGATTGATTGATAGAGAGTGACTGATTGATTGATAGAGAGTGACTGATTGATTGATAGAGAGTGACTGATTGATTGATAGAGAGTGACTGATTGATAGAGAGTGACTGATTGATTGATAGAGAGTGACTGATTGATTGATAGAGAGTGGCTGATTGATTGATAGAGAGTGACTGATTGATTGATAGAGAGTGACTGATTGATTGATAGAGAGTGACTGATTGATAGAGAGTGACTGATTGATTGATAGAGAGTGACTGATTGATTGATAGAGAGTGGCTGATTGATTGATAGAGAGTGACTGATTGATTGATAGAGAGTGACTGATTGATAGAGAGTGACTGATTGATTGATAGAGAGTGGCTGATTGATTGATAGAGAGTGACTGATTGATTGATAGAGAGTGACTGATTGATTGATAGAGAGTGACTGATTGATTGATAGAGAGTGACTGATTGATTGATAGAGAGTGACTGATTGATTGATAGAGAGTGACTGATTGATAGAGAGAGCGGGTTGGAGAGAAAGGGATAGAGAGACAGGGATTTGGAGACATGAATGGAGAGAGATGGATTGAGAGACAGGTTTAAAGAAAAGGGATAGAGAGATCGGGATAGAGAGAAGGATAGAGAGATAGTGATAAGGCGACAGAGGTCGAGACACAGTGTCATTGGGTCAGGGATAGAGAGACAGAGTCAGAGAGATAGTGATGGAGAGTCAGGAATAGAGAGAGACGGAGCTGGAGAGACAGGGCTGGAGAGACAGAGCTGGAGAGACAGTGATCGGGTAACAGAGATAGAGAGAGAGTGGTACAGAGAGAGAGTGGTACAGAGACAGAGGGATAGAGAGAGAGGGGGATAGAGAGAGAGGGTGATAGAGAGAGAGGGTGATAGAGAGAGAGGGTGATAGAGAGAGAGGGTGATAGAGAGAGAGAGGGGGATAGAGAGAGAGGGGGATAGAGAGAGAGGGGGATAGAGAGAGAGGGGGATAGAGAGAGAGGGGGATAGAGAGAGAGGGGGATAGAGAGAGAGGGGGATAGAGAGAGAGGGGGATAGAGAGAGAGGGGGATAGAGAGAGAGGGGGATAGAGAGAGAGGGGGATAGAGAGAGAGGGGGATAGAGAGAGGGGGATAGAGAGAGGGGGATAGAGAGAGGGGGATAGAGAGAGGGGGATAGAGAGAGGGGGATAGAGAGAGAGTGGCTGAGAGAGAGTGGCTGATTGATTGATAGAGAGTGACTGATTGATTGATAGAGAGTGACTGATTGATTGATAGAGAGTGACTGATTGATTGATAGAGAGTGACTGATTGATTGATAGAGAGTGACTGAGAGATTGATAGAGAGTGACTGATTGATAGAGAGAGCGGGTTGGAGAGAAAGGGATAGAGAGACAGGGATTTGGAGACATGAAGAGAGAGAGATGGATTGAGAGACAGGTTTAAAGAAAAGGGATAGAGAGATAGGGATAGAGAGAAGGATAGAGAGATAGTGATAAGGCGACAGAGGTCGAGACACAGTGTCATTGGGTCAGGGATAGAGAGACAGAGTCAGAGAGATAGTGATGGAGAGTCAGGAATAGAGAGAGACGGGGCTGGAGAGACAGGGCTAGGGAGACGGGGCTAGGGAGAGGGATTGAGAGACAGTGATAGGGTGACAGAGATAGAGGCGGAGTGATACTGAGACAGAGGGAGAGAGACATTGATAGAGAGAGACAGGCTAGAGACACAGGGATAGAGAGGGAGGGATAGGGAGGGAGGGATAGAGAGGGAGGGATAGAGAGGGAGGGATAGAGAGGGAGGGATAGAGAGGGAGGGATAGAGAGGGAGGGATAGAGAGGGAGGGATAGAGAGGGAGGGATAGGGAGGGGGGGATAGGGAGGGGGGGATAATGAGGGAGGGATGGAGAGGGAGGGATAGAGAGGGAGGGATAGAGAGGGAGGGATGGAGAGGGAGGGATGGAGAGGGAGGGTTGGAGAGGGAGGGATGGAGAGGGAGGGATGGAGAGGGAGGGATGGAGAGGGAGGGATGGAGAGGGAGGGATGGAGAGGGAGGGATGGAGAGGGAGGGATGGAGAGGGAGGGATGGAGAGGGAGGGATGGAGAGGGAGGGATGGAGAGGGAGGGATGGAGAGGGAGGGATGGAGAGGGAGGGATGGAGAGGGACAGGGCCAGTGAGGGAGGGCCAGTGAGGGAAGGCCAGAGTGACAGAGAGAGAGTGACAGGGCTAGAGAGACAGGGCTAGAGAGACAGGGCTAGAGAGACAGGGCTAGAGAGGATAGAGGGATATCCCTGTCTCTCTATCCCTGTCTCTCCATCCCAGTCTCTCCATCCCTGTCTCTCTATCCCATTCTCTCCATCCCAGTCTCTACATCCCAGTCTCTAAATCCCTCTCTCTCGATCACTGTCTCTCTATCCCTCTCTCTCTACCCCCTGTCTCTCTATCCCTCTCTCTCTATATTCCTGTCTCTCTATCCCCTCTCTGTTTCCATGCTTCGCTAAAACTATCTTTCCAACTCAGTCTCTCTAACCCAGTCTCTGTATCCCAGTCTCTGTATCCCAGTCTCTGTATCCCTGTATCTCTATCCCCTCTCTCTATCCCTGCCTCTCTATCCCTGCCTCTCCATCCATCTCTCTCTATCCCTGACTCTCTCTCTCTCACTCCAGTCTCTCTATCCCTGCCTCTCTATCCCTGCCTCTCTATCCATCTCTCTCCATCCCTGTCTCTCTCTCTCTCACTCCCAGTCTCTCTATCCCTGTCTCTCTATCCCAGTCTCTCTATCCCAGTCTCTCTATCCCAGTCTCCCTATCCCAGTCTCCTATCCCAGTCTCCCTATCCCTCTCTCCCTATCCCAGTCTCTCTATCCCAGTCTGCCTATCCCCAGTCTCCCTATCCCAGTCTCCCTATCTATGTCTCTCTCTCTATCCTTCTCTCTCTACCCCTGTCCTCTCTATCCCCTCTCTCACTATCCCTCTCTCTCTACCCCCCTGTCTCTCTATCTCTCTCTCTCTACCCCCGCTCTCTCTATCTCTCTCTCTCTATCCCTCTCTCTCTATCCCTTCCTCTCTATCCCTTTCTCTCTATCCCTTTCTCTCTATCCCTCTCTCTCTATCCCTCTCTCTCTATTTCTCTCTCTCTATCCCTCTCTCTCTATCCCTCTCTCTCTATTTCTCTCTCTCTATCCCTCTCTCTCGATGCCTCTCTCTCTATGCCCCTGTCTCTCTATCTCTCTCTATCCCTCTCTCGATGCCTCTCTCTCTATCTCTCTCTCTCTATCTCTCTCTCTCTATCTCTCTCTATCCCTCTCTCTCTATTGCCCTGTCTCTCTATCCCTGTCGCCCTATCACTGTCTCTCCATCCCTCTCTCTCTATCCCAGTCTCTCTATCCCAGTCTCTATATTACGGTCTCTCTATCGCTCACTCTCTATCCCCAGTCTCCCTATCCCAGTCTCCCTATTCCCGGTCTCCCTATCCCTCTCTCCCTATCCCGGTCTCCCTATCCCGGTCTCCCATCCCTCTCTCCCTATCCCTCTATCCCTATCCCGGTCCTCCCTATCCCTCTCTCTCTATCACTGTGTCTCTAGCCCTGTCTCTCTGTCTCTGTCTCTCTATTCCTCTCTCTCTATCCCAGTCTCTCTATTCCTGTTTCTCTATCCCTGTCTCGCTCTATTCCTGACTCTCTATTACCTGTCTCCGTCTCTCTCTATCCCTGACACAATATCACTGTGTCTCAACCTCTGTCGCCTTATCACAATCTCTCTACCCCTCTCTCTATCCCAGTCTCTCGATCCCTCTCTCTCAAACACTGTCTCTCAATCACTCTCTCTCTCTATCACTCTCTTTCTATCCCTCTCTCTCTATCAGTGACTCTCAATCTCTATCAGTGACTCTCAATCACTCTCTCTCTCTATCCCTCTCTCCCTACCCCTCTCTCCCTACCCCTCTCTTCCTACCCCTCTCTCCCTACCCTACCCCTCTCTCCCTACCCCTCTCTCCCTACCCCTCTCTCTCTACCCCTCTCTCTCTCTACCCCTCTCTCTCTACCCTCTCTCTCTACCCCTCTCTCTCTCTACCCCTCTCTCTCTACCCCTCTCTCTCGACCCCTCTCTCTCTCTACCCCTCTCTCTCTACCCCTCTCTCTCTCTATCCCTCTCTCTCTACCCCTCTCTCTCTACCCCTCTCTCTCTACCCCTCTCTCTCTACCCCTCTCTCTCTACCCCTCTCTCTCTCTATCCCTCTCTCTCTTACCCCTCTCTCCCTACCCCTCTCTCTCTACCCCCTCTCTCTCTACCCCTCTCTCTCTCGACCCCTCTCCTCTCTCTACCCCTCCCTCTCGACCCTCTCTCTCTCTACCCTCTCTCTCTACCCCTGTCTCTCTATCCCCTCTCTCTCTATCCTTCTCATCTATTCCTCTCTGTATCCCGGTCTCCCTATCCCTGCCTCTCTACCCCTCTCTCTCTATCTCACTCTCTCTATCCCTCTCTCTATCCCTCTCTCTCTATCCCTCTCTCTATCCCTGCCTCTCTATCCCTCTCTCTCGACCCCTCTGTCTCTATCCTCTCTCCCTACCCCTCTCTCTCTATCCCTCTCTCCCTACCCCTCTCTCCCTACCCCTCTCTCTCTACCCCTCTCTCTCTCTATCCCTCTCTCTCTACCCCACTCTCTCTACCCCTCTCTCTCTACCCCTCTCTCTCTACCCCTCTCTCTCTACCCCTCTCTCTCTCTACCCCTCTCTCTCTCTACCCCTCTCTCTCTACCCCTCTCTCTCTACCCCCTCTCTCCCTACCCCTCTCTCCCTACCCCTCTCTCTCTACCCCTCTCTCTCTATCCCTTCTCTCTACCCCTGTCTCTCTATCCCTCTCTCTCTACCCCTCTCTCTCTATCCCTCTCTCTCTACCCCTGTCTCTCTATCCCTCTCTCTCTATCCCTCTCTCTCCTATCCCTCCTCTCTATCCCTCTCTCTCTATCCCTCTCTCTCTACCCACTCTCTCTACCCCTCTCTCTCTACCCCTCTCTCTCTACCCCTCTCTCTCTCTACCCCTCTCTCTCTAACCCCTCTCTCTCTCTACCCCTCTCTCTCTACCCCTCTCTCTCTACCCCTCTCTCCCTAACCCCTCTCTCCCTACCCTCTCTCTCTACCCCTGTCTCTCTATCTCTCTCTCTCTACCCCTCTCTCTCTATCGCTCGCTCTCTATCCCAGTCTCCCTATCCCGGTCTCCCTATCCCGGTCTCCCTATCCCTCTCTCCCTATCCCGGTCTCCCAATCCCTCTCTCCCTATCCCAGTCTCCCTATCCCAGTCTCTCAATCCCTCTCTCTCGATCCCGGTCTCCCTATCCCTCTCTCCCTATCCCGGTCTCCCTATCCCGGTCTCCCTATCCCTCTCTCTCTATCCCAGTCTCTCTATCCCAGTCTCCCTATCCCGGTCTCTCTATCCGGTCTCCCTATCCCGGTCTCTCCCTATCCAGTCTCCCTATCCCTCTCGTCCCTATCCCTCTCTCCCTATCCTCTCTCCCTATCCCTCTCTCTCTATCACTGTGTCTCTAGCCCTGTCTCTCTGTCTCTGTCTCTCTATTCCTCTCTCTCTATCCAGTCTCTCTATTCCTGTTTCTCTATCCCTGTCTCGCTCTATTCCTGACTCTCTATTACTGTCTCCGTCTCTCTCCATCCCTGACACAATATCACTGTGTCTCAACCTCTGTCGCCTTATCACAATCTCTCTATCCCTCTCTCTATCCCAGTCTCTCGATCCCTCTCTCTCTATCACTGTCTCTCAATCACTCTCTCTCTCCATCCCTCTCTTTCTATCCCTCTCTCTCTGTCCCTCTCTCTCTATCAGTGACTCTCAATCACTCTCTCTCCCTATCCCTCTCTCTCTACCCCTCTCTCTCTCTACCCCTCTCTCTCTACCCCTCTCTCTCTACCCCTCTCACTCTCTATCTCTCTCTCTACCCCCTCTCTCTCCTACCCCTCTCTCTCTACCCCTCTCTCTCTACCCCTCTCTCTACTACCCTCTCTCTCTACCCCTCTCTCTCTACCCCTCTCTCTCTCTACCCCCTCTCTCTCTACCCCTCTCTCTCTACCCCTCTCTCTCTACCCCTCTCTCTCTCTATCTCTCTCTCTACCCCTCTCTCTCTCTACCCCTCCTCTCTCTCTACCCCTCTCTCTCTACCCCTCTCTCTCTCTACCCCTCTCTCTCTCTACCCCTCTCTCTCTCCCCCTCTCTCTCTACCCCTCTCTCTCTACCCTCTCTCTCTACCCCTCTCTCTCTACCCCTCTCTCTCTACCTCTCTCTCTCTACCCCTCTCTCTCTCTACCCCTCTCTCTCTACCCCTCTCTCTCTCTACCCCTCTCTCTCTACCCCTCTCTCTCTCTACCCCTCCTCTCTCTACCCCTCTCTCTCTCCCCCTCTCTCTCTATCTCTCTCTCTCTACCCCTCTCTCTCTCTACCCCCTCTCTCCCTACCCCCTCTCTCTCTCTACCTCTCTCTCTCTACCCCTCTCTCTCTACCTCTCTCTCTCTACCCCTCTCTCTCTCTACCCCTCTCTCTCTCTACCCCTCTCTCTCTCTACCCCTCTCTCTCCCTACCCCTCTCATCTCTATCCCTCTCTCTCTATGCCCCTGTCTCTCTATCCCTGTCGCCCTATCACTGTCTCTCAATCCCTCTCTCTCCATCCATGTCTCTCTATTCCTGTCTCTATATTACGGTCTCTCTATCGCTCGCTCTCTATCCCAGTCTCCCTATCACGGTCTCCCTATCCCGGTCTCCCTATCCCGGTCTCTTCTATCCCGGTCTCCCTATCCCGGTCTCTCTATCCCGGTCTCCCTATCCCGGTCTCTCTATCCCGGTCTCCCTATCCCAGTCTCCCTATCCCAGTCTCTCAATCCCTCTCTCTCTATCCCGGTCTCTCTATCCCGGTCTCCCTATCCCAGTCTCCCTATCCCGGTCTCCCTATCCCTCTCTCCCTATCCCAGTCTCCCTATCCCAGTCTCTCAATCCCTCTCTCTCGATCCCGGTCTCCCTATCCCTCTCTCCCCTATCCCGGTCCTCCCCTATCCGGTCTCCCTATCCCGGTCTCCCTATCCCGGTCTCCCTATCCCGGTCTCCCTATCCCTCTCTCCCTATCCCGGTCCTCCCTATCCCGGTCTCCCTATCCCTCTCTCCCTATCGCGGTCTCCCTATCGCGGTCCTCCCTATCCCGGTCTCCCTATCCCTCTCTCCCTATCCCGGTCTCCCTATCCCGGTCTCCCTATCCTCTCTCCCTATCCCGGTCTCCCTATCGCGGTCTCCCTATCCCGGTCTCCCTATCCCTCTCTCTCTATCACTGTGTCTCTAGCCCTGTCTCTCTATTCCTCTCTCTCTATCCCTCTCTCTCTATCCCAGTCTCTCTATTCCTGTTTCTCTATCCCTGTCTCGCTCTATTCCTGACTCTCTATTACCTGTCTCCGTCTCTCTCTATCCCTGACACAATATCACTGTGTCTCAACCTCTGTCGCCTTATCACAATCTCTCTACCCCTCTCTCTATCCCAGTCTCTCGATCCCTCTCTCTCAAACACTGTCTCTCAATCACTCTCTCTCTCTATCACTCTCTTTCTATCCCTCTCTCTATCAGTGTCTCTATATCCCTGTCTCTCTATTCCAGTCTCTCTCTCACTGTCTCTCTTACTGTCTCTCTATCCTGTCTCTCTACCCAGTCTCTCTACCCCTGTCTCTCTATCCCTGTCTCTCTATCCCTGTCTCTCTATCCCTGACTCTCTATCCCTGACTCTCTATCCTGTCTCTCTACCCGTCCCTCCTCCCTATCCCTGTCTCTCTATCCCTCTCTCTCTATCCCTCTCTCCCTATCCCTCTCTCTCTATCCCTCTCTCTCTATCCCTCTCTCTCTTCCTGTCTCTATATCCCAGTCTCTCTATCCCAGGTCTCCTTATCCCAGTCTCTCAATCTCTCTCTCTATCACAGTGTCTCTAGCCCTGTCTCTCTATCCCAGTCACTCCATTCCTGTCTCTCGTTCTCTGTCTCTCCATCACTGTCTCTTCATTCATGTCTCTCTATCACTGTCTCTCCATCCATGTCTCTCTATTCCTGTCTCTCTATTCCTGTCTCTCTATTACTGTCTCTCTATCCCTCTCTCTGTATCCCAATCTCTCTATCACCGTCTCCCTATCCAGTCTCTCTATCCCTGCCTCTTTATCTCTGTCTCTCCCTGTCTCTCTCTCTCACTCCTGTCTCTCACTCCCTGTCTCTCACATCCCTGTCTCTCACTCCCTGTCTCTCACTCCCTGTCTCTCACTCCCTGTCTCTCACTCCCTGTCTCTCTCCCTGTCCCTCTATTCTCTCGAGGGCAATTAGGATGGGCAATAAATGCTGGCCTGCCAGCGACGCCCACATCCCGTGAACGAATAAAAAAATTTTTTAAAAATGTCTCTCGTTCTCTGTCTCTCCATCACTGTCTCTCCATCCTGTCTCTCTATCACTGTCACTCCATCACTGTCTCTCCATCACTGTCTCTCCATCACTGTCTCTCCATCACTGTCTCTCTTTCTCTGTCTCTCTATCACTGTCTCTCCATCACTGTCTCTCCATCACTGTCTCTCCATCACTGTCTCTCCATCACTGTCTCTCCATCACTGTCTCTCCATCACTGTCTCTCCATCACTGTCTCTCCATCACTGTCTCTCTTTCTCTGTCTCTCTATCCCTGTCTCTCCATCACTGTCTCTCCATCACTGTCTCTCCATCACTGTCTCTCCATCACTGTCTCTCTTTCTCTGTCTCTCTATCCCTGTCTCTCCATCACTGTCTCTCCATCACTGTCTCTCCATCACTGTCTCTCTATCCCTGTCTCTCCATCACTGTCTCTCCATCACTGTCTCTCCATCACTGTCTCTCCATCACTGTCTCTCCATCACTGTCTCTCTTTCTCTGTCTCTCTATCACTGTCTCTCTATCCCTGTCTCTCCATCACTCTCTCTCCATCACTGTCTCTCTATCCCTGTCTCTCCATCACTGTCTCTCTACTCCCTGTCTCTCTATCCCTGTCTCTCCATCACTGTCTCTCATCACTGTCTCTCCATCACTGTCTCTCTATCCCTGTCTCTCCATCACTGTCTCTCCATCACTGTCTCTCCATCACTGTCTCTCTTTCTCTGTCTCTCCATCACTGTCTCTCCATCACTGTCCTCTCCATCACTGTCTCTCTATCCCTGTCTCTCAATCCCTGTCTCTCTATCCCTGTCTCTCCATCACTGTCTCTCTATCCCTGTCTCTCCATCACTGTCTCTCCATCACTGTCTCTCTTTCTCTGTCTCTCCATCACTGTCTCTCCATCACTGTCTCTCTATCCCTGTCTCTCCATCACTGTCTCTCCATCACTGTCTCTCCATCACTGTCTCTCTATCCTGTCTCTCCATCACTGTCTCTCCATCACTGTCTCTCCATCACTGTCTCTCCATCACTGTCTCTCCATCACTGTCTCTCTATCCTGTCTCTCTATCCCTGTCTCTCTATCACTTGTCTCTCCATCACTGTCTCTCTATCACTGTATCTCATCACAGTCTCTCCATCACTGTCTCTCTTTCTCTGTCTCTCCATCACTGTCTCTCTATCCCTGTCCTCTCCATCACTGTCTCTCCATCACTGTCTCTCATCACTGTCTCTCTATCCTGTCGTCTCTATCCCTGTCTCTCCATCACTGTCTCTCATCACTGTTCTCCATCACTGTCTCTCTTTCTCTGTCTCTCCATCACTGTCTCTCCATCACTGTCTCTCTATCCCTGTCTCTCCATCACTGTCTCTCCATCACTGTCTCTCCATCACTGTCTCTCTATCACTGTATCTCCATCACTGTCTCTCCATCACTGTCTCTCTTTCTCTGTCTCTCCATCACTGTCTCTCCATTACTGTCTCTCTATCCCTGTCTCTCCATCACTGTCTCTCCATCACTGTCTCTCTATCCCTGTCTCTCTATCCCTGTCTCTCCATCACTGTCTCTCCATCACTGTCTCTCTTTCTCTGTCTCTCCATCACTGTCTCTCCATTACTGTCTCTCTATCCCTCTCTCTGTATCCCAATCTTTCTATCACCGTCCCTCTGTCCCCGTCTCTCTGTCTCTGTCTCTCTTCTCTGACTCTCTTGCACTGTCTCTCTATCCCTCTCTCTCTGCCTCACACTCTCTATCCCGGTCTCCTTATCCCTCTCCTTATCCCAGTCTCTCAATCCCTCTCTCTCTATCACTGTGTCTCTAGCCCTGTCTCTCTGTCTCTGTCTCTCTACCCTCTCTTTCGTACCCTCTCTCTTTCTACCACTCTCTCTCCTACCCCTCTTCTCCCTACCCCTCTCTCCTACCCCTCTCGTCCCTACCCCTCTCTCTCTACCCCTCTGACTCTAACCCCTCTCTCTCTCGATGCCTCTCTCTTGATCCCTGTCGCCTATCCCGGTCTCTTACCGATGTCTCTCCACTCCCTGTCTCTCCACCCTGTCTCTCCACCCCTGTCTCTCCACCCCTGTCTCTCCATCCTCTCTCTCTATCTCTCTCTCTCTATCCCTCTCTCTCGATGCCCCTCTCTCTATGCCCCTGTCTCTCTATCCCTGTCGCCTATCACTGTTCTCTATCCTGTCCCTCTATCTCTTTCTCCATGTCTGTCGCCCTAATCTGTCTCTCTATCCCAGTCTCTCTATCTCAGTCTCTCTATCCCAGTCTCTCTATCCCAGTCTCTCTATCCCCGTCTCCCTATCCCGTCTCCCTATCCCCGTCTCCCTATCCCGTCTCTCAACCCTCTCTCTCCATCACTGCGTCTCTAGCCCTGTCTCCCTGTCTCTGTCTCTCAATTCCTTTCTCTCGATCCCAGACTCTCTATCCCTGTCTCTCTATCCCTGTCTCTCTATCCCTGTCTCTCTATCCCTGTCTCTCTATCCCTGTCTCTCTATCACTGTCTCTCTATCCCTGTCTCTGTATGCCTGTCTCTCTATCCTGTCTCTCCCTGTCTCTCTCTCTCAATCCCTGTCTCTCTATCCCTGTCTCTCTATCCCAGTCTCTCTATCCCAGTCTCTCTATCCAGTCTCTCGATCACTGTCTCTCTATCCCTGTCTCTCTGTATGCCTGTCTCTCCATCCCTGCCTCTCTATCCCTGTCTCTCCCTGTCTCTCTCTCTCAATCCCTGTCTCTCTATCCCAATTTCTCTAGCCATGTCTCTCTTTCTCTGTCTTCTCTTTCACTGTCTCTCCATCCATGTCTCTCCATCCATGTATCTCTATTCCTGTCTCTCTATTACTGTCTCTCTATCCCAATCTTTCTATCACCGTCCCTCTGTCCCTGTCTCTCTGTCTCTGTCTCTCTTTCTCTGACTCTCTTGCACTGTCTCTCTATCCCTCCCTCTCTGCCTCCCACTCCCTATCCCAGTCTCCCTATCCCAGTCTCCCTATCCCAGTCTCCTATTCCAGTCTCCTATCCCAGGTCTCTCTATCCCAGTCTCCCTATCCCAGTCTCTCTATCCCAGTCTCCCTATCCCAGTCTCCCTATCCCAGTCTCCCTATCCAGTCTCTCTATCCCAGTCTCCCTATCCCTCTCTCTCGACCCCTCTCTCTCTACCCCTCTCTCTCTACCCGTCTCTCTCCACCCCTTTCTCTCCACCCTCTCTCTCCACCCCTCTCTCTCTCTCACTGTCTCTCCATCCATGTCTCTCCATCCCTGTCCCTTTATCCTTCTCTCTCTCTATCCTCTCTCTATCCCTCTCTCTATCCCTCTCTCTATCCCTCTCTCTCTATCCCTCTTCTCTCTATCCCTCTCTCCTCTACCCCTGTCTTTCTATCCCTCTCTCTACCCTCTCTCTCTATCCCTCTCTCTCTATCCTCTCTCTCTCTATCCCTGTCTCTCTATCCTGTCTCTCCATCCTGTCCCATTATCCTTCTCTCTCTCTATCCCTGCCTCTCCCCATGTTTCTCTATCCCTGTCTTTCTATCCCTCTTCTCTCTATCCCTCTCTCTCGATCCCTCTCTCTCTATCCCCTCTCTCTATCCCTCTCTCTCTATCCCTCTCTCTCGATCCCTCTCTCTCGATCCCTCTCTCTCTATCACTCTCTCTCCATCCTGTCTCTTATCCTTCTCTCTCTCGACCCCTGCCTCTCATCCTTGTCTCTCTATCCTCTCTCTCTATCCCAGTCTCTCTATCCCAGTCTCTCTATCCCAGTCTCTCTATCCCTGTCTCTCTATCCCTCTCTCTCTATCCCTCTCTCTCTATCCCTCTCTCTCTATCCCTCTCTCTCTATCCTCTGTCTCTATCCCTCTCTCTCTATCCCTGTCTCTCTATCCCTGTCTCTCTATCCTGTCTCTCTATCCCTGTCTCTCTATCCCTGTCTCTCTATCCCTGACTCTCTATCCCTGACTCTCTATCCCTGTCTCTCTATCCTCTCCTCTCTATCCCTATCCCTGACTCTCTATCCTGACTCTCTATCCCCTCTGTCTCTCTATCCCTGTCTCTCTATCCCTGTCTCTCTATCCTGTCTCTCTATCCCTGACTTCTATCCCTGACTCTCTATCCCTGTCTCTCTACCCTCTCTCTCTACCCCTCTCTCTCTACCCTCTCTCTCTACCCTCTCTCTCTCCCTCTCTCTCTACCCCTCCTCTCTACCCCTCTCTCTCTACCCTCTCTTTCTATCCCTCTCTCTCTATCAGTGTCTCTCGATCCTCTCTCTGTATCCCTCTCTCTGTATCACTCTATTCTCTACCCTGTCTCTCTCTCACTGTCTCTCCATCAATGTCTCTCCATCCCTGTCCCTTTATCCTTCTCTCTCTCTATCCCTGTCTCTCTCCCCTTGTCTCTCTATCCTGTCTTTCTATCCCTCTCTCTCTATCCTCTCTCTCTACCCCCTCTCTCTATCCCTCTCTCTCTACCCCTGTCTCTCCATCTCTCTCTCTCACTGTCTCTCCCTCACTGTCTCTCTATCCATGTCTTCCATCCTGTCCCTTTATCCTTCTCTCTCTCTATCCTGTCTCTCTCCCCATGTCTCTCTATCCCTGTCTCTCTATCCCTCTCTCTATCCCTCTCTCTCTAACCTCTCTCTCTAACCCTCTCTCTATCCCTCTCTCTCTATCCTCTCTCTCTATCCCTCTCTCTCTATCCCTCTCTCTCTATCCCTCTCTCTCTATCCCTCTCTCTCTCTATCCCTCTCTCTCTCTATCCCTAACTCTCCATCCCTCTCTCTTATCCTTCTCTCTCTCTATCCCTGTCTCTCTATCCCTGTCTCTCCATCCCTGTCCCATTATCCTTCTCTCTCTCTATCCCTGTCTTTCTATCCCTCTCTCTCGATCCCTACTCTCTCGATCCCTCTCTCTCGATCCCTCTCTCTCGATCAATCTCTCTCCATCCCTCTCTCTTTAGCCTTCTCTCTCTCGACCCCTGCCTCTCCATCCTTGTCTCTCTATCACTCTCTCTCTATCCCTGTCTTTCTATCCCCTCTCTCTATCCCTCTCTCTCGACCCTCTCTCTCGATCCCTCTCTCTCGATCCCTCTCTCTCGATCCCTCTCTCTCTATCCCTCTCTCTCGATCCTCTCTCTCGATCCCTCTCTCTCGATCACTCTCTCTCTATCACACTCTCTCCATCCCTGTCTCTTTATCATTCTCTCTCTCGACCCCTGCCTCTCCATCCCTCTCCTCTATCACTCTCTCTCTATCCCTGTCTTCTATCCCTGTCTCCCTATCCCTGTCTCTCTATCCCTCTCTCTCTATCCCTGTCTCTCTATCCCTGTCTCTCTATCCCTCTCTCTCTATCCCTCTCTCTCTATCCCTCTGTCTCTATCCCTGTCTCTCTATCCCTCTCTCTCTATCCCTGTCTCTCTATCCCTCTCTCTCTATCCCTCTCTCTCTATCCCTCACTCTCTTTCCCTGTCTCTCTATCCCTCTCTCTCTATCCCTCTCTCTCTATCCCTCTCTCTCTATCCCTCTCTCTCTATCCCTCTCTCTCTATCCCTCTCTCTCTATCCCTCTCTCTCTATCCCTGTCTCTCTATCCCTGTCTCTCTATCCCTCTCTCTCTATCCCTCTCTCTCTATCCCTGTCTATCTAGCACTGTCTCTCTATCCCTCTCTCTCTATCCCTCTCTCTCTATCCCTCTCTCTCTATCCCTCTCTCTCTATCCCTCTCTCTCTATCCTCTCTCTCTATCCCTCTCTCTCTATCCCTCTCTCTCTATCCTCTCTCTCTATCCCTCTCTCTCTATCCCTCTCTCTCTATCCCTCTGTCTCTATCCCTGTCTCTCTATCCCTCTCTCTCTATCCCTGTCTCTCTATCCCTCTCTCTCTATCCCTCTCTCTCTATCCCTCACTCTCTTTCCCTGTCTCTCTATCCCTCTCTCTCTATCCTCTCTCTCTATCCCTCTCTCTCTATCCCTCTCTCTCTATCCCTCTCTCTCTATCCCTGTCTCTCTATCCCTGTCTCTCTATCCCTCTCTCTCTATCCTCTCTCTCTATCCCTGTCTATCTAGCACTGTCTCTCTATCCCTCTCTCTCTATCCCTCTCTCTCTATCCCTCTCTCTCTATCCCTCTCTCTATCCTCTCTCTCTATCCTGTCTCTCTATCCCTCTCTCTCTATCCCTGTCTCTCTATCCCTGTCTCTCTATCCCTCTCTCTCTATCCCTCTCTCTCTATCCCTCTCTCTCTATCCCTCTCTCTCTATCCCTCTGTCTCTATCCCTGTCTCTCTATCCCTCTCTCTCTATCCTCTCTCTCTATCCCTCTCTCTCTATCCCTGTCTATCTAGCACTGTCTCTCTATCCCTCTCTCTCTATCCCTGTCTCTCTAGCACTGTCTCTCTATCCCTCTCTCTCTATCACTCTCTCTCTATCCCTCTCTCTCTATCCCTCTCTCTCTATCCCTCTCTCTCTATATCCCTCTCTCTCTATCCCTCTCTCTCTATCCCTGTCTCCCTATCCCTCTCTCTCTATCCCTGTCTCTCTATCCCTCTCTCTCTATCCCGGTCTCCCTATCCCGGTCTCTCTATCCCTCTCTCCCTATCCCTGTCTCTCTATCCCTCTCTCTCTATCCCGGTCTCTCTATCCCGTTCTTTCTATCCTCTCTCTCTATCCCGGTCTCCCTATCCCGGTCTCTCTATCACTCTCTCCTATCCCTGTCTCTCTATCCCTCTCTCTCTATCCGGTCTCTCTATCCTGTTCTTTCTATCCTTCTCTCTCTATCCCGGTCTCCCTATCCCGGTCTCTCTATCCCTCTCTCCCTATCCCTGTCTCTCTATCCCTGTCTCTCTATCCCTGTCTCTCTATCCCTCTCTCTCTATCCTCTCTCTCTATCCCTCTCTCTCTATCCCTGTCTCTCTATCCTGTCTCTCTATCCCTGTCTCTCTATCCTAGCCTCTCTATCCTGTCTCTCTATCCCTGTCTCTCTATCCCTCTCTCTCTATCCCTCTCTCTCTATCCCTCTCTCTCTATCCCTCTCTCTCGATATCCCTCTCTCTCTATCCCTGCCTCTCTATCCCTCTCTCTCTATCCCTGCCTCTCTATCCCTCTCTCTCTATCCTGCCTCTCTATCCCTCTCTCTCTATCCCGGTCTCCTATCCCGGTCTCCCTGTCCCTCTCTCTCTATCCCTGTCCTTCTCTCCCTATTCCTCTCTCCCTATCCCTCTCTCTATCCCTCTCTCTCTATCCCTGTCTCTCTATCCCTCTCTCTCTATCCCTCTCTCTCGATCCCTCTCTCTCTATCCCTCTCTCTCTATCCCTCTCTCTCTATCCTCTCTCTCTATCCCTCTCTCTCTATCCCTCTCTCTCTATCCCTGTCTCTCTATCCCTCTCTCCCTATCCCTGTCTCTCTATGCCTCTCTCTCTATCCCTCTCTCTCTATCCCTCTCTCTCTATCCCTGTCCCTCTCTCCCTATCCCTGTCTCTCTATCCCTCTCTCTCTATCCCTCTCTCTCTATCCCTCTCTCTCTATCCCTCTCTCTCTATCCCTGTCCCTCTCTCCCTATCCCTGTCTCTCTATCCTCTCTCTCTATCCCTCTCTCTCTATCCCTGTCCTCTCCCTCCACTCCCTCCCTCTCTCCTCTCCTCTATCCTCTCTCCTTCTCTCTATCCCTCTCTCTCTATCTGTCTCTCTATCCTGTCTCTCTATCCCTCTCCGTCTCTATCCCTCTCTCTCTATCCCTGTCTTCTATCCCTCTCTCTCTATCCTCTCTCTCTACCCCTGTCCTCGTCTCCTATTCCCTGTCTCTCTATCCCTCTCTCTCTATCCACTCTCTCCCTATCCTCTCTCTCTATCCCTCTCTCTCTATCCTCTCTCTCTATCCCTGTCTCTATATCTCTCTCTCCTATCCCTCTCTCTCTATCCCTCTCTCTCTATCCCTCTCTCTCTATCCCTGTCTCTCTATCCCTCTCTCCTATCCTCTCTCTCTATCCTTCTCTCTCTATCCCTTCTCCCTATCCTGTCTCTCTATCCTCTCTCTCTATCCCTGTCCCTCTCTCCTATCCCTGTCTCCCTTTCCCTCTCTCTCTATCCCTGTCTCCCTATCCCTGTCTCTCTATCCTCTCTCTCTATCCTGTCCCTCTCTCCCTATCCCTGTCTCTCTATCCCTCTCTCTCTATCCCTCTCTCTATCCTCTCTCTCTATCCCTGTCCCTCTCTCCCTATCCCTGTCTCTCTATCCCTCTCTCTCTATCCCTCTCTCTCTATCCTCTCTCTCTATCCCTGTCCCTCTCTATCCCTCTCTCTCTATCCCTGTCTCTCTATCCCTCTCTCTCCTATCCCTCTCTCTCTATCCCTCTCTCTCTATCCCTCTCTCCCTATCCCTCTCTCTCTATCCCTCTCTCTCTATCCCTCTCTCTCTATCCCTCTCTCCCTATCCTGTCTCTCTATCCCTCTCTCTCTCTCTATCCCTCTCTCCCTATCCCTCTCTCTCTATCCCTCTCTCTCTATCCCTCTCTCTCTCTCCCTATCCCTCTCTCTCTATCCCTCTCTCTCTATCCCTGTCCCTCTCTCTCTATCCCTGTCTCTCTATCCCTGTCTCTCTATCAGACATAATCTAAGTTAGAGAAGGCAGCAGCCTTGAGACAGTAACGAATTTAGTGCGGCTGTCTCCAGATAATGAACAAAGGGACATCAGTTGCTGCGCCAGCTGAATTCGAGAAGCTGTGCAAACATCTTACACATTGTGACCAGCCCCAAAGAAGGCAGTGCGAGACGGTGGGCACTTGCCATGTGAGGGGCTGCATGTACACACCGGGATCCAGGTTTAAAGACAGCCCTGTTCGCGATCAGAAACACAGTCCAGAGAGATCTAAACCACTCAACATTGAGGGACCAATGCTGCCTTGGGGCTATTTTTCTTTTGCGGGAGGGACGCAGATCCTGGCTGTCCTCTCGATCACTAAAGTCACCAGACGGGCAATATAATGCCTGATTGACTGTTAACTATTGCTTGCGTGATTATAAATATTATCGTGTAGTATGATTATGTGCCCATTGGTCTCAGTATCCTGGACTTTTACCAATACGGTCTTGGATTGAATTGTTGATTGGCATTGATTGAATCTTGGAGTCCGAGCCGGGTATTAATTACCAGTGCACACTCACGTCCATCTGAGGGTCTCAGATCTTACAACACAGATGGAGAGAGAGGGTTAAGGAGAGAGGGATAGAGAGAGACAGTGATAGAGAGGGATAGAGAGAGAGGGATAGAGAGAGAGGGATAGAGAGAGGAGGGATAGAGAGAGAGGGATAGAGAGAGAGGGGTAGAGAGACAAGGATAGAGAGAGAGGGAGTGAGAGAGACAGGGTTAGAGCGAGGGATAGAGAGCGAGGGATAGAGAGCGAGGGATAGAGAGCGAGGGATAGAGAGAGAGGGATAGAGAGAGAGGGATAGAGAGAGAGGGACAGGGAGAGAGAGGACAGGGAAGAGAGAGAGGGATAGGGAGAGAGGGATAGGGAGAGAGGGATAGGGAGAGAGGGATTAGAGAGAGGATTGAGAGAGAGGGATAGAGAGAGAGGGATAGAGAGAGAGGGATAGAGAGAAAGGGAGAGGGAGAGAGGATAGAGAGAGAGGAGGAGAGTAGAGAGAGGATAGAGAGAGAGGGACAGGGATAGAGAGAGAGGGATAGAGAGAGAGAGGGACAGGATAGAGAGAGAGGGATAGAGAGACAGGGATAGGGAGAGAGGGACAGGGAGAGAGGGATAGGGATAGAGAGAGAGGGATAGAGAGAGAGGGATCGAGAGAGAGGGGATAGAGAGAGAGGGATAGAGAGAGAGGGATAGAGAGAGAGGATAGGGAGAGAGGGATCGAGAGAGAGGATCGAGAGAGAGGGATCGAGAGAGAGGGATAGAGAGAGAGGGATAGAGAGAGAGGGATAGAGAGAGAGGGATAGAGAGAGAGGGATAGAGAGAGAGGGATAGAGAGAGAGGGATAGAGAGAGAGGGATAGAGAGAGAGGGATAGAGAGAGAGGATAGAGAGAGAGGGATAGAGAGAGAGGGATAGAGAGAGAGGGATAGAGAGACAGGGATAGAGAGAGAGGGATAGAGAGAGAGGGATAGAGAGAGAGGGATAGAGAGACAGGGATAGGGAGAGAGGACAGGGAGAGAGGGATAGGGATAGAGAGAGAGGGATAGAGAGAGAGGGATAGAGAGAGAGGGACAGGGATAGAGAGAGAGGGATAGAGAGAGAGGGATAGAGAGAGAGGGATAGAGAGAGAGGACAGGGATAGAGAGAGAGGACAGGGATAGAGGGATAGAGAGAGAGGGATCGAGAGAGAGGGATCGAGAGAGAGGGATAGAGAGAGAGGGATCGAGAGAGAGGGATAGAGAGAGAGGATAGAGAGAGAGGGATAGAGAGAGAGGGATAGAGAGACAGGGATAGAGAGAGAGGGATAGGGAGAGAGGGATAGAGAGAGAGGGATAGAGAGAGAGGGATAGAGAGAAAGGGATAGGGAGAGAGGGATAGAGAGAGAGGGATAGAGAGACAGGATAGAGAGAGAGGGATAGAGAGAGAGGGATAGAGAGAGAGGGATAGAGAGAGGGACAGGGATAGAGAGAGAGGGATAGAGAGAGAGGGACAGGGGTAGAGAGAGAGGGACAGGGATAGAGAGAGAGGGATAGAGAGACAGGGATAGGAGAGAGGGACAGGGAGAGAGGGATAGGGAAAGAGAGAGAGGGATAGAGAGAGAGGGATAGAGAGAGAGGGACAGGGATAGAGAGAGAGGGACAGGATAGAGAGAGAGGGATAGAGAGAGAGGGATAGGAGAGAGGGATCGAGAGAGAGGGATCGAGAGAGAGGGATCGAGAGAGAGGGATCGAGAGAGAGGGATCGAGAGGAGGGATAGAGAGAGAGGGATAGAGGAGAGAGGGGATAGAGAGAGAGGGATAGAGAGAGAGGGATTGAGAGACAGGGATAGAGAGAGAGGGATAGAGAGAGAGGGATAGAGAGAGAGGGAAGTGAGAGACAGGGTTAGAGCGAGGGATAGAGAGAGACTGGGATCGAGAGAGAAGGATAGAGAGACAGAGAAGGATAGAGAGACAGAGAAGGATAGAGAGACAGAGAAGGATAGAGAGACAGAGATGGATAGAGACTGGGATAGAGAGACTGGGATAGAGAGACTGGGATAGAGAGACTGGGATAGAGAGACTGGGATAGAGAGACTGGGAGAGAGAGACTGGATAGAGAGACTGGGATAGAGAGACTGGGTAGAGAGACTGGGAGAGAGAGACTGGGAGAGAGAGACTGGGAGAGAGAGACTGGGAGAGAGAGACTGGGGAGAGAGAGACTGGGATAGAGAGACTGGGATAGAGAGACTTGGATTGAGACACAGTGATAGAGAGAGAGGAATCGAAAATTAGGGGCAGGAGGAGGCCATTCAGCCCTCGAGCCTGTTCTGCCATTCAGTTCGATCATGGCCGAGCTCTATCCTAACTCCATCACCTGCCTTGGCTCCATGTCTGTTAATACCCTCGGCTGGCAAAAATCTATGGATCTTAGATTTAAAATTATTTATTGAGCTGGCATCTCGAATGCCACCCTTTACTTGAAGAAGTGATTCCTAACTCCTCTCCTGATTGGCTCTGATATTAAGATTATATCCCCTTATTCCAGGACTCCCCCAGCGTCTGAAAAAGCTTCTCTGTATCTTCGATCAATTCCTCAATCAAATAACCCCTTAACCTTCTATAGTCCAGAGAATACAGGCCTAGTTTGTATCATCTCTCCTCATAATCTAACCCTTGGAGCCCTGGTCACATTCTGGTGAATCAGCGCTGTACTCTTTCCAAGGCCAACCGATCCTTTCTAAGGTGCGGTTAGGGATAGAGAGAGAGAAGGATAAAGGGACAGGGATGGAGAGACAGGTCTATAATTTCCTGGTTTTCTCTCTCTCACACTTTCTTAAGGAATAGAGTTTACATTTGCCATTGTCCACTACTTGATTCGTGGGATGTGGGCGTCGCTGGCGAGGCCGGCATTTATTGCCCATCCCTAATTGCCCCTTGAGAAGGTGGTGGTGAGCCGCCTTCTTGAACCGCTGCAGTCCGTGTGGTGAAGGTTCTCCCACAGTGCTGTCAGGAAGGGAGTTCCAGGATTTTGACCCAGCGACAAAGGAACGGCCGATATATTTCCAAGTCGGGATGGTGTGTGACTTGGAGGGGAACGTGCAGGTGGTTTTGTTCCCATGTACCTGCTGCTCTTGTCCTTCTAGGTGGTAGAGGTCATGGGTTTGGGAGGTGCTGTTGAAGAAGCCTTGGCGATTTGCTGCAGTGCATCCTGTGGATGGTACACACTGTAGCCACAGTGCGCCGGTGGTGAAGGGAGTGAATGTTTAGGGTGGTGGATGGGGTGCCAATCAAGAGGGCTGCTTTGTTCCTGGATGGTGTCGAGCTTCTTGAGTGTTGTTGGAGCTGCACTCATCCAGGCAAGTGGAGAGTATTCCATCACACTCCTGACTTGTGCCTTGTAGTTTTAGCTTCTAACAGTTTTAACCAATTTACTCTCATAATCTTTGTTTCATCCTGTTAAACTTAACCTTATCAAAATCTAAAATCTTCGCAACTATGTTAAGTTTCTCCTTTTCAAACCTAATATTGAATTTATTTATATTATGATCACTGTTAGATAAATGTTCTCCTCCTGTTGATTTTTAACTAAGTCTGGCTCATTACTCATTACTAAATCTGGCAGTTTGTGGTGTCGATGGTAGTCATGATGTGGAGATGCCGGTGATGGACTGGGGTTGACAATTGTAAACAATTTTACAACACCAAGTTATAGTCCAGCAATTTTATTTAAATTCACAAGCTTTCGAGATTTTCTCCTTCCTCAGGTAAATGTTTACCTGAGGAAGGAGAAAATCTCCGAAAGCTTGTGAATTTAAAATAAAAA
>NW_027139705.1:54441-111646 GCF_035084215.1 Heptranchias perlo | reverse complement strand
TGAGAGAGGGGCACCGGGGGTGATGGGGTGAATGGGGAAAGGGACTGAGGGGACAGATCTTTCAGAGAGAGGGGGACACAGGGGGCGATGGGGGGAATGGGGAAAGGGGGAATGGGACTGAGGGGAGAGATCTTTCAGAGAGAGAGGGGCACAGGGGGCGATGGGGTGAATGGGGAAAGGGGGAATGGACTGAGGGGAGAGATCTTTCAGAGAGAGGGGGGCACAGGGGGCAATGGGGAAAGGGGGAATGGGACTGAGGGGAGAGATCTTTCAGAGAGAGAGGGGCACCGGGGGTGATGGGGTGAATGGGGAAAGGGACTGAGGGGACAGATCTTTCAGAGAGAGGGGGACACAGGGGGCGATGGGGGGAATGGGGAAAGGGGAATGGGACTGAGGGGAGAGATCTTTCAGAGAGAGAGGGGCACAGGGGGCGATGGGGTGAATGGGGAAAGGGGGAATGGGACTGAGGGGAGAGATCTTTCAGAGAGAGGGGGCACAGGGGGTGATGGGGGGGAATGGGGAAAGGGGGAATGGGACTGAGGGGAGAGATCTTTCAGAGAGAGAGGGGCACCGGGGGTGATGGGGTGAATGGGGAAAGGGGGAATGGGACTGAGGGGAGAGATCTTTCAGAGAGAGGGGGGCACAGGGGGTGATGGGGGGAAGGGGGAATGGGACTGAGGGGAGAGATCTTTCAGAGAGGGGGGCACAGGGGGCGATGGGGTGAATGGGGAAAGGGGGAATGGGACTGAGGGGAGAGATCTTTCAGAGAGAGGGGCACAGGGGGCGATGGGGTGAATGGGGAAAGGGGGAATGGGACTGAGGGGACAGATCTTTCAGAGAGAGGGGCACAGGGGGCGATGGGGTGAATGGGGAAAGGGGGAATGGGACTGAGGGGAGAGATCTTTCAGAGAGAGGGGCACAGGGGGCGATGGGGTGAATGGGAAAGGGGGAATGGGACTGAGGGGAGAGATCTTTCAGAGAGAGGGCACAGGGGGTGATTGGGATCTTCCTGTCTCAAGCCTCGTTTCATTTCATTGCCTTTCCCTTTAGTTGCAGGTCCGTTATCTGATCAGACCCGCAGTCCCGTCGTGATCATTGCCAGCACGCTTGGTGCACTGCTCTTTGTCCTCATCCCTGTCGCTCTCGTCGGCTTGTCCCAGAGGGAGTGCAGCAAGTCGGGTAAGGAGAGTCTCACACATCAATCCATCCATTACTGATTGTAACTTCACACATCATTCTCTCTCTCTCTCTCTCTCTGTTTCTCCCTCCCTCTCTCTGTCTCTCTCTTCCCGTCTCTGTCCCTTTGTATCTATCCCTCTCCCTCCCTGTCTCTGTCTCTCTTTCTATATATAAAAATGTCTCTATCACTTTCTCTCTGTCTCTCTCTTGATCTGTCTCACTTCTCTCTCTGTCTCTCGTCTCCCTCTCCCCCTCTGACTCTTGCCCTCTCTCCGTCTCCCCCCCCGGCCCCTGTCTCTCTGACCCACACAAGGTAGGGATAATGTTCGGGGCAATTCAATCAATGGACCTTTTTTA
This sequence comes from Heptranchias perlo, assembly GCF_035084215.1. Taxonomy (NCBI): domain Eukaryota; kingdom Metazoa; phylum Chordata; class Chondrichthyes; order Hexanchiformes; family Hexanchidae; genus Heptranchias; species Heptranchias perlo. The sequence goes on along the minus strand of NW_027139705.1, from coordinate 110,110 downwards.
CATTATTGATTCTGGGGATGTGGGCGTCGCTGGCGAGGCCGGCATTTATTGCCCATCCCTGACTGCCCCTCGAGAAGGTGGTGGTGAGCCGCCTTCTTGAACCGCTGCAGTCCGTGTGGTGACGGTTCTCCCACAGTGCTGTTAGGAAGGGAGTTCCAGGATTTGACCCAGCGACAATGAAGGAACGGCGATATATTTCCAAGTCGGATGGTGTGTGACTTGGAGGGGAACGTGCAGGTGGTGTTGTTCCCATGTGCCTGCTGCTCTTGTCCTTCTAGGTGGTAGAGGTCGCGGGTTTGGGAGGTGCTGTCGAAGAAGCCTTGGCGAGTTGCTGCGGTGCATCCTGTGGATGGTGCACACTGCAGACACTGTGCGCCGGTGGTGAAGGAGTGAATGTTTAGGGTGGTGGATGGGGTGCCAATCAAGCGGGCTGCTTCGCCCTGGATGGTGTCGAGCTTCTTGAGTGTCGTTGAAACCGCACAGCGCCCGCCCGCTGGGCCAGTGCACAACCTTCCAAGACAATTCTGTTACCCGTCGCTTGTCGGGGTGGGCAGGTAGGGGGGCAAACGCAGTTTAATGGGGGGAAACGTAGAGATATGCATTTGGGAAGAGAGAGAGAGAGCAGTGAAAGTTCCTCACCTTCCACCAGCGGCTTCAGACGGAGGGGGGAATCTGGGGACGGGATTGGAGTTTGGATGGACTGCCGCTGACGATCGTTTCCCTTCTCGATCCCACAGTCCCGGAGGGTCCTCGGGACGTCACAGGGGCGAGTGAGAAGCAGGAGCAACCCCGGGCCAGCGAGCAGGTGAGTGTGAGCGAAGCGGGAGAGGGGGAAATTTAACGAGGCAAAAACACGCATATTACGCACACCGTAAGACATAGGTAGGAGGAGGGGGGGGAGACGCAGGGCGCGGCAGCCAGACAGAGGGAGAGACAGAGACAGACACAGACGGACCAGGTCTGGAAACACAGACTGGGTGACACAAAAAAAACGGGAACCAGCGCAAGAGATTTCGGAATCGGGGAATCGCGAGGCAGAGCGAACGATTGTTCTCGTATTTCAATATTTCCAATCGAGATTATAAATATAACCGAGAAAATGTGTTTCTTTTTTTTAAAAAATCCCTCCCGCCCCCGATTCCAAATCCAGGCGGCGAGGCAGACGCCTGCAGGCTCTCCGTCTCCACCCCCCCGGACGCTCCCAGCCCCGTCTCCCGGGAGCGAGGGGAGAGAGGCGGACAGGGGTTACAGTTTGGTGCAGTTCGCCGGGGGAGACGGTGTCAGAGTGACGGAGGTGTAGTGCAGTCGCCCCCCCTCGAGGGAGGGAGGGAAGGAAGGTCGCAAGAGGACCACGCCAGCCGAGCGCAGCACACTGCCTTCGCACGGGGCCCTCAAAAAATCTTCAACCCCGGTCGGAAACAGGACTCGGTCCCTCGAGAGGCCTCCCGGCAGAACCGTGCATCTCCTGGACGATTAAATCAACTTTGCCCAAAACACGTTTCATCTGTTTCTATTATTTGGAGTCACCGCAGTAGAGGGAGCGCGGCCCTGTCGGAGGGGGTCGGCGCCGAGGGAGCGCCGCGCCGTCGGAGGGGGTCGGCGCGAGGGAGCGCCGCGCCGCGCCGTCGGAGGGGCTGTCTTTCCAACGAGGCGTTAAACCGAGGCCCCGTCTGCCCCCTCGGGTTGATGCGAAAGATCCCACGCCCGCTATTTTGGAGAAGAGTTGCGTCAACTCCTTTCCGGAGCTCCATATAAACCGCATCCGCTGCAATCTCTCGCCTCGTCCTCTGGGCTTCTCTCCGCTGAACTCTGGAAGATGGGACTGAGCCACACCTCCCTTTCCCCAACTCCCCCCGCTCTCCGTGTGCAGGCCCAGGTTATCGGAAGTAAGACTGAACTCACCAGCCCCCAATTCCGATCCTCTGGCTCAATTTTCCAGCCCATTCAGCCCCCTCGAGCCTGGTACACAGGAGCGGGAGGAGGCCATTCAGCCCCCTCGAGCCTGTTACACAGGAACAGGAGGAGGCCATTCAGCCCCTCGAGTCTCTGTTACACAGGAGCGGGAGGCGGCCCGTTCAGCCCCCTCGAGCCTGGTACACAGGAACAGGAGGAGGCCATTCAGCCCCTCGAGTCTCTGTTACACAGGAGCGGGAGGCGGCCCGTTCAGCCCCCTCGAGCCTGGTACACAGGAACAGGAGGAGGCCATTCAGCCCCCTCGAGCCTGTTACACAGGAACAGGAGGAGGCCATTCAGCCCCTCGAGCCTGTTACACAGGAGCGGGAGGAGGCCCGTTCAGCCCCTCGAGCCTGTTACACAGGAACAGGAGGAGGCCCATTCAGCCCCTCGAGTCTCTGTTACACAGGAGCGGGAGGCGGCCCGTTCAGCCCCTCGAGCCTGGTACACAGGAACAGGAGGAGGCCATTCAGCCCCCTCGAGCCTGTTACACAGGAACAGGAGGAGGCCATTCAGCCCCTCGAGCCTGTTACACAGGAGCGGGAGGAGGCCCGTTCAGCCCCTCGAGCCTGTTACACAGGAACAGGAGGAGGCCCATTCAGCCCCTCGAGCCTGTGTTACACAGGAACAGGAGGAGGCCCGTTCAGCCCCTCGAGCCTGTTACACAGGAACAGGAGGAGGCCCATTCAGCCCCTCGAGCCTGTTACACAGGAACAGGAGGCCCGTTCAGCCCCTCGAGCCTGTTACACAGGAACAGGAGGAGGCCCATTCAGCCCCTCGAGCCTGTGTTACACAGGAACAGGAGGAGGCCCGTTCAGCCCCTCGAGCCTGTTACACAGGAACAGGAGGAGGCCCATTCAGCCCCTCGAGCCTGTTACACAGGAACAGGAGGAGGCCCGTTCAGCCCCTCGAGCCTGTTACACAGGAACAGGAGGAGGCCCATTCAGCCCCTCGAGCCTGTTACACAGGAACAGGAGGAGGCCCGTTCAGCCCCTCGAGCCTGTTACACAGGAACAGGAGGAGGCCCGTTCAGCCCCTCGAGCCTGTTACACAGGAACAGGAGGAGGCCATTCAGCCCCTCGAGCCTGTTACACAGAACAGGAGGAGGCCCGTTCAGCCCCTCGAGCCTGTTACACAGGAACAGGAGGAGGCCCGTTTAGCCCCTCGAGCCTGTTACACAGGAACAGGAGGAGGCCATTCAGCCCCTCGAGCCTGTTACACAGGAACAGGAGGAGGCCCATTCAGCCGCTCGCCGTGGGACTATTGCCTCTGATAACAGCTCAGAGATGAATCCAGTACCGACACTGCAAAGTTCCCAATCTCAGTGAAGTCACTTCCAATCAAACTCGATAATCAACACACAGCTCCCACACGTGCCCCAAACGGTCGATTCCTTCTCCCCGACTCTGTGGTCTGTATAACACACCCACCAATGTGATTTCACCTCTCAGTATTCCTCTGCTCAGTCCCAAAGAATACACTTTGAATTAATTCTCCATTTAAATCCTTATGGTATGGAATTGTGATTACAGTGACACCCTCTTATCCAGTGGACAGTGTGGAGGGAGCTTTACTCTGTATCTAACCCTGTACCTGACCCTGGGAGTGTTTGATGGGACAGTGTAGAGGGAGCTTTACTCTGTATCTAACCCTGTACCTGCCCTGGGAGTGTTTGATGGGACAGTGCAGAGGGAGCTTTACTCTGTATCTAACCCTGTACCTGCCCTGGGAGTGTTTGATGGGACAGTGTAGAGGGAGCTTTACTCTGTATCTCACCCTGTACCTGCCCTGGGAGTGTTTGATGGGACAGTGTGGAGGGAGCTTTACTCTGTATCTAACCCTGTACCTGCCCTGGGAGTGTTTGACGGGACAGTGTAGAGGAAGCTTTACTCTGTTCTGTTACCGTTTTGAGAGAGAGAGAGCGGAGACCGATGAGTGTGATGTAATAGTTACACTGTCTCGTTATTTTTCTACATGATAATTCAGTTTGTGGGTCACAGAAACACCGAAGGTCGATCGATTCCCGCTGCAAATCCTCGACTCTTTTGCATAATTCAATGTTAACTGTTCTGGGGAAGGGGAGAACAACATCAGTAACACCTGAAAACAAAATCGGAGAGGGGCACAGGAGACGGGAATCGACAGTAAAAAAAAATACATGGCCAACCTCTCCCACACGGGTCTCCCCTCCCCGAAGGGATGAGGTATCGGGTCAGAGGCCCCTGCGACCTCTCCCAGGGGGTCCTTAATGGCTGCCCTGATCACGTCCTCGGGCGCAGTGAGACGGAACGCCCTCCGACTCCACTGTGACATGAGGCGACAGAGACAGAGTGAGAGAGAGAGAGTGAGACAGAGAGAGAGAGTGAGTGAGACAGAGAGAGAGTGAGACAGAGAGAGAGAGAGAGAGTGAGACAGAGAGAGAGAGAGTGAGACAGAGAGAGAGAGAGTGAGACAGAGAGAGAGAGTGAGACAGAGAGAGAGAGTGAGACAGAGAGAGAGAGAGTGAGACAGAGAGAGAGAGAGAGTGAGACAGAGAGAGAGAGAGTGAGACAGAGAGAGAGAGAGTGAGACAGAGAGAGAGAGAGTGAGACAGAGAGAGAGAGAGTGTGAGACAGAGAGAGAGAGTGAGACAGAGAGAGAGAGTGAGACAGAGAGAGAGAGTGAGACAGAGAGAGTGAGACAGAGAGAGAGAGTGAGACAGAGAGTGAGACAGAGAGTGAGACAGAGAGTGAGACAGAGAGTGAGACAGAGAGTGAGACAGAGAGTGAGACAGAGAGTGAGACAGAGAGTGAGACAGAGAGTGAGACAGTGAGACAGCGAGAGACAGTGAGACAGCGAGAGACAGTGAGACAGCGAGAGAGTGAGACAGAGAGAGAGTGAGACAGAGAGAGAGTGAGACAGGGAGAGATAGTGAGACAGGGAGAGATAGTGAGACAGGGAGAGACAGTGAGACAGAGAGTGAGACAGAGAGAGTGAGACAGAGAGAGAGAGTGAGACAGAGAGAGAGAGTGAGACAGAGAGAGAGTGAGACAGAGAGTGAGACAGAGAGAGAGACAGAGAGAGACAGAGAGAGTGAGACAGAGAGTGAGACAGAGAGTGAGACAGAGAGTGAGACAGAGAGTGAGACAGAGAGTGAGACAGAGAGTGAGACAGAGAGTGAGACAGAGAGTGAGACAGAGAGTGAGACAGAGAGTGAGACAGAGAGTGAGACAGTGAGACAGCGAGAGACAGTGAGACAGCGAGAGACAGTGAGACAGCGAGAGAGTGAGACAGCGAGAGAGTGAGACAGAGAGAGAGTGAGACAGGGAGAGATAGTGAGACAGGGAGAGATAGTGAGACAGGGAGAGACAGTGAGACAGAGAGTGAGACAGAGAGACAGAGAAAGAGAGTGAGACAGAGAGAGTGAGACAGAGAGAGTGTGAGACAGAGAGAGAGTGAGACAGAGAGAGAGTGAGACAGAGAGAGAGTGAGACAGAGAGAGAGTGAGACAGAGAGAGAGTGAGACAGAGAGAGAGTGAGACAGAGAGAGAGTGAGACAGAGAGAGAGTGAGACAGAGAGAAAGAGAGAGAGAGACAGAGAGAGAGAGACAGAGAGAGACAGTGAGACAGCGAGAGACAGTGAGACAGAGAGAGTGAGACAGAGAGTGAGACAGAGAGTGAGACAGAGAGTGAGACAGAGAGTGAGACAGAGAGTGAGACAGAGAGTGAGACAGAGAGTGAGACAGCGAGAGACAGTGAGACAGCGAGAGACAGTGAGACAGCGAGAGACAGTGAGACAGCGAGAGACAGTGAGACAGCGAGAGACAGTGAGACAGGGAGAGACAGTGAGACAGGGAGAGACAGTGAGACAGGGAGAGAGTGAGACAGAGAGAGAGTGAGACAGAGAGAGAGTGAGACAGGGAGAGAGTGAGACAGGGAGAGATAGTGAGACAGGGAGAGATAGTGAGACAGGGAGAGATAGTGAGACAGGGAGAGACAGTGAGACAGAGAGTGAGACAGAGAGACAGAGAAAGAGAGTGAGACAGAGAGAGTGAGACAGAGAGAGAGTGAGACAGAGAGAGAGTGAGACAGAGAGAGAGTGAGACAGAGAGAGACAGAGAAAGAGAGTGAGACAGAGAGAGTGAGACAGAGAGAGTGAGACAGAGAGAGTGAGAGACAGAGAGAGAGTGAGACAGAGAGAGTGAGACAGAGAGAGTGAGACAGAGAGAGACAGAGAAAGAGAGTGAGACAGAGAGAGTGAGACAGAGAGAGTGAGACAGAGAGAGTGAGACAGAGAGAGTGAGACAGAGAGAGTGAGACAGAGAGAGTGTGAGACAGAGAGAGAGTGAGACAGAGAGAGAGTGAGACAGAGAGAGACAGAGAGAGAGAGTGAGACAGAGAGAGTGAGACAGAGAGAGTGAGACAGAGAGAGTGAGACAGAGAGAGTGTGAGACAGAGAGAGAGTGAGACAGAGAGAGTGAGACAGAGAGAGTGAGACAGAGAGAGTGAGACAGAGAGAGTGAGACAGAGAGAGTGAGACAGAGAGAGTGAGACAGAGAGAGTGAGACAGAGAGAGTGAGACAGAGAGAGTGAGACAGAGAGAGTGAGACAGAGAGAGTGAGACAGAGAGAGTGAGACAGAGAGAGTGTGAGACAGAGAGAGTGTGAGACAGAGAGAGAGTGAGACAGAGAGAGAGTGAGACAGAGAGAGTGAGACAGGGAGAGTGAGACAGAGAGAGTGAGACAGAGAGAGTGAGACAGAGAGAGTGAGACAGAGAGAGTGTGAGACAGAGAGAGAGTGAGACAGAGAGAGAGTGAGACAGAGAGAGAGAGAGACAGAGAGAGAGAGGGAGAGAATAAGAACACGAGAGTGTGACGGAAGGAGGGGCAGGTGTCACATGGTCGGAGGGGGACCCCCTGGGGTGACGGGACAGGCTGGGACCGTGGGGGGGGGGGGGGGGGGGGTCAGAGCCCCCCTCAGGGGGTCTGCTGAAGCATCAGGTTCCGAAGCAGCCTCTTGCGGCCGGTCGAGTAATCGTCCTCGTCCACGTTAACCAGCAGTTTGATGGCCTCGTGACCCACGGCCTGCTTGAGGGAGTCGGTGATGAAGACGCCCTTCAGGGCCTCCAGCAGCGAGCCGTTGATGTAGTCCCGCCAGAAGGCGTCCAGGTAAGTCAGCTCCGAGAACTTGATGTCGCAGATGATGGAGCCCAGGTCCCGGGACTTCAAGATGGTGTTGGCCTGGGCAAAACGTTCAAACTGACGCTCGAGGGGGTCGGGCTTGTTGGAGAAAACGTTGCCTTCCAGCGCCGTCTCGTGCTGACAGTACTCGGCCCGGACTCTGAGTCGGATATCTGACCGGGGGGGGGAAGGGGGAGAGAGAGAGAGAGGGTTAGTACAGGGGGATCGCAGGGATTGGGGGAGAGAGAGAGAGAGAGGGGGTTACTACAGGGGGATCGCAGGGATTGGGGGAGAGAGAGAGAGAGAGAGAGAGGGGGTTAGTACAGGGGGATCGCAGGGATTGGGTGAGAGAGAGAGAGAGAGAGAGAGGGGGGGTTAGTACAGGGGGATCGCAGGGATTGGGGGAGAGAGAGAGAGAGAGGGTTAGTACAGGGGGATCGCAGGGATTGGGGGAGAGAGAGAGAGAGAGAGGGTTAGTACAGGGGGATCGCAGGGATTGGGGGAGAGAGAGAGAGAGAGAGAGGGTTAGTACAGGGGGATCGCAGGGATTGGGGGAGAGAGAGAGAGAGAGAGAGAGGGTTAGTACAGGGGGATCGCAGGGATTGGGGGAGAGAGAGAGAGAGAGAGAGAGAGAGGGGGGGTTAGGACAGGGGGATCGCAGGGATTGGGGAGAGAGAGAGAGAGGGGGTTAGTACAGGGGGATCGCAGGGATTGGGGGAGAGAGAGAGAGAGAGAGAGAGGGTTAGTACAGGGGGATCGCAGGGATTGGGGGAGAGAGAGAGAGAGAGAGAGAGGGGGTTAGTACAGGGGGATCGCAGGGATTGGGGGAGAGAGAGAGAGAGAGAGAGGGTTAGTACAGGGGGATCGCAGGGATTGGGGGAGAGAGAGAGAGAGAGAGAGAGGGTTAGTACAGGGGGATCGCAGGGATTGGGGGAGAGAGAGAGAGAGAGAGAGAGGATTAGTACAGGGGGATCGCAGGGATTGGGGAGAGAGAGAGAGAGAGAGGGTTAGTACAGGGGGATCGCAGGGATTGGGGAGAGAGAGAGAGAGAGAGAGAGGGTTAGTACAGGGGGATCGCAGGGATTGGGGAAGAGAGAGAGAGAGAGAGAGAGGGTTAGTACAGGGGGATCGCAGGGATTGGGGGAGAGAGAGAGAGAGAGAGGATTAGTACAGGGGGATCGCAGGGATTGGGGAAGAGAGAGAGAGAGAGAGAGAGGGTTAGTACAGGGGGATCGCAGGGATTGGGGAGAGAGAGAGAGAAAGAGAGAGAGGGTTAGTACAGGGGGATCGCAGGGATTGTGGGAGAGAGAGAGAGAGAGAGAGAGGGGGGGTTAGTACAGGGGGATCGCAGGAATTGGGGGGAGAGAGAGAGAGAGAGGGTTAGTACAGGGGGATCGCAGGGATTGGGGGGAGAAAGAGAGAGGGTTAGTACAGGGGGATCGCAGGGATTGGGGGAGAGAGAGAGACAGACAGGGGGTTAGTACAGGGGGATCGCAGGGATTGGGGGGGAGAGAGAGAGAGAGAGAGAGGGTTAGTACAGGGGGATCGCAGGGATTGGGGAGAGAGAGAGAGAGAGAGGGTTAGTGCAGGGGGATCGCAGGGATTGGGGGAGGGAGAGAGAGAGAGAGAGAGAGGGTTAGTACAGGGGGATCGCAGGGATTGGGGGAGAGAGAGAGAGAGAGAGAGAGGGGGTTAGTACAGGGGGATCGCAGGGATTGGGGGAGAGAGAGAGAGAGAGAGAGGGTTAGTTCAGGGGGATCGCAGTGATTGGGAGAGAGAGAGAGAGAGAGAGAGAGAGGGTTAGTACAGGGGGATCGCAGGGATTGAGAGAGAGAGAGAGAGAGAGAGAGGGTTAGTACAGGGGGATCGCAGGGATTGTGGGGGGGGGGAGAGAGAGAGAGAGAGAGGATTAGTACAGGGGGATCGCAGGGATTGGGGGAGAGAGAGAGAGAGAGAGAGGGGGTTAGTACAGGGGGATCGCAGGGATTGGGGGAGAGAGAGAGAGAGAGAGGGTTCGTACAGGGGGATCGCAGGGATTGGGGGAGAGAGAGAGAGAGAGAGAGAGGGTTAGTACAGGGGGATCGCAGGGATTGGGGGAGAGAGAGAGAGAGAGGGTTAGTACAGGGGGATCGCAGGGATTGGGGAGAGAGAGAGAGAGAGAGAGAGAGAGGGTTAGTACAGGGGGATCGCAGGGATTGGGGAGAGAGAGAGAGAGAGAGGGGGTTAGTACAGGGGGATCGCAGGGATTGGGGAGAGAGAGAGAGAGAGAGAGGGTTAGTACAGGGGGATCGCAGGGATTGGGGGAGAGAGAGAGAGAGAGAGGGTTAGTACAGGGGGATCGCAGGGATTGGGGGAGAGAGAGAGAGAGAGAGGATTAGTACAGGGGGATCGCAGGGATTGGGGAGAGAGAGAGAGAGAGAGAGAGAGAGGGTTAGTACAGGGGGATCGCAGGGATTGGGGAGAGAGAGAGAGAGGGGGTTAGTACAGGGGGATCGCAGGGATTGGGGGAGAGAGAGAGAGAGACAGGGGGTTAGTACAGGGGGATCGCAGGGATTGGGGGAGAGAGAGAGAGAGAGAGAGGGGGTTAGTACAGGGGGATCGCAGGGATTGGGGAAGAGAGAGAGAGAGAGAGAGAGGGTGAGTACAGGGGGATCGCAGGGATTGGGGAAGAGAGAGAGAGAGAGAGAGGGTTAGTACAGGGGGATCGCAGGGATTGGGGGAGAGAGAGAGAGAGAGGGTTAGTACAGGGGGATCGCAGGGATTGGGGAGAGAGAGAGAGAAAGAGAGAGAGGGTTAGTACAGGGGGATCGCAGGGATTGTGGGGGAGAGAGAGAGAGAGAGAGGGGGGGTTAGTACAGGGGGATCGCAGGAATTGGGGGGATAGAGAGAGAGAGAGGGTTAGTACAGGGGGATCGCAGGGATTGGGGGGAGAAAGAGAGAGGGTTAGTACAGGGGGATCGCAGGGATTGGGGGAGAGAGAGAGACAGACAGGGGGTTAGTACAGGGGGATCGCAGGGATTGGGGGGGAGAGAGAGAGAGAGAGAGAGAGGGTTAGTACAGGGGGATCGCAGGGATTGGGGAGAGAGAGAGAGAGAGAGGGTTAGTGCAGGGGGATCGCAGGGATTGGGGGAGGGAGAGAGAGAGAGAGAGAGAGAGGGTTAGTACAGGGGGATCGCAGGGATTGGGGGAGAGAGAGAGAGAGAGAGAGAGAGAGGGGGTTAGTACAGGGGGATCGGAGGGATTGGGGGAGAGAGAGAGAGAGAGAGAGAGGGTTAGTTCAGGGGGATCGCAGTGATTGGGAGAGAGAGAGAGAGAGAGAGGGTTAGTACAGGGGGATCGCAGGGATTGGGGGGGAGAGAGAGAGAGAGAGAGAGAGGGTTAGTACAGGGGGATCGCAGGGATTGGGGGAGAGAGAGAGAGAGAGAGAGGGTTAGTACAGGGGGATCGCAGGGATTGAGAGAGAGAGAGAGAGAGAGAGAGGGTTAGTACAGGGGGATCGCAGGGATTGTGGGGGGGGGGGGGAGAGAGAGAGAGAGAGAGAGAGGATTAGTACAGGGGGATCGCAGGGATTGGGGGAGAGGGAGAGAGAGAGAGAGAGAGAGGGGGTTAGTACAGGGGGATCGCAGGGATTGGGGGAGAGAGAGAGAGAGAGAGAGGGTTCGTACAGGGGGATCGCAGGGATTGGGGGAGAGAGAGAGAGAGAGAGAGAGAGAGGGTTAGTACAGGGGGATCGCAGGGATTGGGGAGAGAGAGAGAGAGAGAGGGTTAGTACAGGGGGATCGCAGGGATTGGGGAGAGAGAGAGAGAGAGAGAGAGAGGGTTAGTACAGGGGGATCGCAGGGATTGGGGAGAGAGAGAGAGAGAGAGGGGGTTAGTACAGGGGGATCGCAGGGATTGGGGGGAGAGAGAGAGAGAGAGAGGGTTAGTACAGGGGGATCGCAGGGATTGGGGGAGAGAGAGAGACAGACAGGGGGTTAGTACAGGGGGATCGCAGGGATTGGGGGAGAGAGAGAGAGAGAGAGAGGGTTAGTTCAGGGGGATCGCAGGGATTGGGGGAGAGAGAGAGAGAGAGAGAGAGGGTTAGTTCAGGGGGATCGCAGGGATTGGGGGGAGAGAGAGAGAGAGAGGGTTAGTACAGGGGGATCGCAGGGATTAGGGGGAGAGAGAGAGAGAGAGAGAGAGGGTTAGTACAGGGGGATCGCAGGGATTGGGGGAGAGAGAGAGAGAGAGGGTTAGTACAGGGGGATCGCAGGGATTGGGAGAGAGAGAGAGAGAGAGAGAGGGGGGGTTAGTACAGGGGGATCGCAGGGATTGGGGGAGAGAGAGAGAGAGAGAGGGGGTTAGTACAGGGGGATCGCAGGGATTGGGGGAGAGAGAGAGAGGGAGGGAGAGGGTTCGTACAGCGGGATCGCAGGGATTGGGGGAGAGAGAGAGAGAGAGAGAGGGTTAGTACAGGGGGATCGCAGGGATTGGGGGAGAGAGAGAGAGAGAGAGGGTTCGTACAGGGGGATCGCAGGGATTGGGGGAGGGGGGGGGAAAAGAGAGAGAGAGAGAGAGAGAGAGAGTGGGTTCGTACAGGGGGACCGCAGGGATTGGGGGGGGGGAGAGAGAGAGAGAGGGTTAGTTCAGGGGGATCGCAGTGATTGGGAGAGAGAGAGAGAGAGAGAGAGAGAGGGTTAGTACAGGGGGATCGCAGGGATTGGGGGAGAGAGAGAGAGAGAGAGAGAGAGGGTTAGTACAGGGGGATCGCAGGGATTGGGGGAGAGAGAGAGAGAGAGAGGGTTAGTACAGGGGGATCGCAGGGATTGGGGGAGAGAGAGAGAGAGAGAGAGAGGGTTAGTACAGGGGGATTGCAGTGACTGGGAGAGAGAGAGAGAGAGAGAGGGGGTTCGTACAGGGGGATCGCAGGGATTGGGGGGGAGAGAGAGAGAGAGGGTTAATACAGGGGGATTGCGGGGATTGCAGGGATTGGGTGGGTGAGAGAGAGAGAGAGAGAGAGAGAGTTCGTACAGGGGGATCGCAGGGATTGGGTGAGAGAGAGAGAGAGAGAGAGAGAGGGTTAGTACAGGGGGATTGCAGGGATTGGGGGAGAGAGAGAGAGAGAGGGTTAGTACAGGGGGATCGCAGGGATTGGGTGAGAGAGAGAGAGAGAGAGAGAGGGTTAGTACAGGGGGATCGCAGGGATTGGGGGAGAGAGAGAGAGAGAGAGAGGGTTAGTACAGGGGGATTGCAGGGATTGGGGGAGAGAGAGAGAGAGAGAGAGAGGGTTAGTACAGGGGGATCGCAGGGATTGGGTGAGAGAGAGAGAGAGAGAGAGAGAGGGTTAGTACAGGGGGATCGCAGGGATTGGGGGAGAGAGAGAGAGAGAGAGAGGGTTAGTACAGGGGGATCGCAGGGATTGGGGGAGAGAGAGAGAGAGAGAGAGAGAGAGGGGGGGTTAGTACAGGGGGATTGCAGGGATTGGGGGAGAGAGAGAGAGAGAGAGAGAGAGTGCATTCGTACAGGAGTATCTCAGGTTTGGGAGGGGGGGAGCGGTGGCGGGAGCGCCCCACAGTCAGACCCCGAGCGGGGGGAATCCCCGCACACACAGTCAGACGCCGGGCGGGGGGGAATCAGACTCACCACACGTCTGCTTCTCTTTGGGGTCCAAGATGGCTGATTTCTTCCTCTTGCCCCGACTGTTTCCTGGGGCTCGGCCCCGACACTGCCTCGATCGGAGGGGCTGGGGTCCACCGGGGGCCCAGCATAACAGGCGATGGGCGGCATCTGTCAAAAGATCAACAGGACAGTGTAGAGGGAGCTTTACTCTGTATCTAACCCTGTACCTGACCCTGGGAGTGTTTGATGGGACAGTGTAGAGGGAGCTTTACTCTGTATCTAACCCTGTCCCTGCCCTGGGAGTGTTTGATGGGACAGTGTAGAGGGAGCTTTACTCTGTATCTAACCCTGTCCCTGCCCTGGGATTGTTTGATGGGACAGTGTTGAGGGAGCTTTACTCTGTATCTAACCCTGTAGCTGCCCTGGGAGTGTTTGATGGGACAGTGTAGAGGGAGCTTTACTCTGTATCTAACCCTGTACCTGACCCTGGGAGTGTTTGATGGGACAGTGCAGAGGGAGCTTTACTCTGTATCTAACCCTGTACCTGACCCTGGGAGTGTTTGATGGGACAGTGCAGAGGCAGCTTTACTCTGTATCTCACCTGTACCTGCCCTGGGAGTGTTTGACGGGACAGTGTAGAGGGAGCTTTACTCTGTATCGAACCCTGTACCTGCCCTGGGAGTGTTTGATGGGACAGTGTAGAGGGAGCTTTACTCTGTATCTAACCCTGTACCTGCCCTGGGAGTGTTTGACGGGACAGTGTAGAGGGAGCTTTACTCTGTATCTAACCCTGTACCTGCCCTGGGAGTGTTTGACGGGACAGTGCAGAGGGAGCTTTACTCTGTATCTAACCCTGTACCTGCCCTGGGAGTGTTTGATGGGACAGTGCAGAGGGAGCTTTGCTCTGTATCTCACCTGTACCTGCCCTGGGAGTGTTTGACGGGACAGTGTAGAGGGAGCTTTACTCTGTATCGAACCCTGTACCTGACCCTGGGAGTGTATGACGGGACAGTGTAGAGGGAGCTTTACTCTGTATCTAACCCTGTACCTGCCCTGGGAGTGTTTGACGGGACAGTGTAGAGGGAGCTTTACTCTGTATCTAACCCTGTACCTGCCCTGGGAGTGTTTGATGGGACAGTGTAGAGGGAGCTTTACTCTGTATCTAACCCTGTACCTGCCCTGGGAGTGTTTGATGGGACAGTGTAGAGGGAGCTTTACTCTGTATCTAACCCTGTACCTGACCCTGGGAGTGTTTGATGGGACAGTGTAGAGGGAGCTTTACTCTGTATCTAACCCTGTACCTGCCCTGGGAGTGTTTGATGGGACAGTGTAGAGGGAGCTTTACTCTGTATCTAACCCTGTACCTGCCCTGGGAGTGTTTGATGGGACAGTGTGTGCATGGTGTTGCGGAGGGGTTGATGCCCTGTGCAGTTACCTGGTTTGCCGTATTCTGATCCTGTGTTAGCCGCTAATGTCCGTGGCATCACATAGGTCACCGACGTGTCCTCCAGATACTTGTCGACAGGATCTGGAGAGACTGGAACAAAGTTGAGGGGGGAATGAATCATGCCGATCGCTCGATCCCTGGTTGTGCTCGACTCCCATCGTCGGCCCCTCCGACAGTGGGGCGCTCCCTCCGTACCGACCCTCCCGCAGTGGGGCGCTCCCTCCGTACCGACCCTCCCGCAGTGGGGCGCTCCCTCCGTACCGACCCTCCCGCAGTGGGGCGCTCCCTCCGTACCGACCCTCCCGCAGTGGGGCGCTCCCTCCGTACCGACCCTCCCGCAGTGGGGCGCTCCCTCCGTACCGACCCTCCCGCAGTGGGGCGCTCCCTCCGTACCGATCCTCCCGCAGTGGGGAGCTCCCTCCGTACACACCCTCCCGCAGTGGGGAGCTCCCTCCGTACCGACCCTCCCGCAGTGGGGAGCTCCCTCCACCCAACAGTACAGGGTATAACACTCCTGGATATATAACACACCCTACAGTACAGGGGTATAACATTCCTGTATATATAACACACCCTACAGTACGGGGGTATAACACTCCTGTATATATAACACACCCTACAGTACAGGGGTATAACATTCCTGGATATATAACACACCCTACAGGACAGGGTATAACACTCCTGTATATATAACACACCCTACAGTACAGGGTATAACACTCCTGTATATATAACACACCCTACAGTACAGGGTATAACACTCCTGGATATATAACACACCCTACAGTACGGGGGTATAACACTCCTGTATATATAACACACCCTACAGTACGGGGGTATAACACTCCTGTATATATAACACACCCTACAGTACAGGGGTATAACATTCCTGGATATATAACACACCCTACAGTACAGGGTATAACACTCCTGTATATATAACACACCCTACAGTACAGGGTATAACACTCCTGTATATATAACACACCCTACAGTACAGGGTATAACACTCCTGGATATATAACACACCCTACAGTACAGGGTATAACACTTGTGTATATATAACACACCCTACAGTACGGAGGTATAACACTCCTGGATATATAACACACCCTACAGTACAGGGTATAACACTCCTGGATATATAACACACCCTGCAGTACAGGGGTATAACACTCCTGTATATATAACACACCCTGCAGTACAGGGGTTTTACACTCCTGTATATATAACACACCCTACAGAACAGGGTATAACACTCCTGGATATATAACACACCCTACAGGACGGGGTATAACACTCCTGTATATATAACACACCCTACAGTACAGGGTATAACACTCCTGGATATATAACACACCCTACAGTACAGGGTATAACACTCCTGGATATATAACACACCCTACAGTACAGGGGTATAACACTCCTGTATATATAACACACCCTACAGTACAGGGTATAACACTCCTGGATATATAACACACCCTACAGTACGGGGGTATAACACTCCTGTATATATAACACACCCTACAGTACGGGGTATAACACTCCTGTATATATAACACACCCTACAGTACGGGGTATAACACTCCTGGATATATAACACACCCAACAGTACGGGGTATAACACTCCTGTATATATAACACACCCCACAGTACAGGGTATAACACTCCTGGATATATAACACACCCTACAGTACAGGGTATAACACTCCTGGATATATAACACACCCTACAGTACAGGGGTATAACACTCCTGTATATATAACACACCCTACAGTACAGGGTATAACACTCCTGGATATATAACACACCCTACAGTACGGGGGTATAACACTCCTGTATATATAACACACCCTACAGTACGGGGTATAACACTCCTGTATATATAACACACCCTACAGTACGGGGTATAACACTCCTGTATATATAACACACCCTACAGTACAGGGTATAACACTCCTGGATATATAACACACCCTACAGTACAGGGTATAACACTCCTGGATATATAACACACCCTACAGTACGGGGTATAACACTCCTGGATATATAACACACCCTACAGTACAGGGGTATAACACTCCTGGATATACAACACACCCTACAGTACAGGGTATAACACTCCTGGATATATAACACACCCTACAGTACGGGGGTTTTACACTCCTGTATATATAACACACCCTACAGTACAGGGTATAACACTCCTGGATATATAACACACCCTACAGTACGGGGGTATAACACTCCTGGATATATAACACACCCTACAGTACAGGGTATAACACTCCTGGATATATAACACACCCTACAGTACGGGGGTATAACACTCCTGTATATATAACACACCCTACAGTACAGGGTATAACACTCCTGGATATATAACACACCCCACAGTACAGGGTATAACACTCCTGTATATATAACACACCCTACAGTACAGGGTATAACACTCCTGTATATATAACACACCCTACAGTACAGGGGTATAACACTCCTGTATATATAACACACCCTACAGTACGGGTATAACACTCCTGTATATATAACACACCCTACAGTACGGGGTATAACACTCCTGGATATATAACACACCCTACAGTACAGGGTATAACACTCCTGGATATATAACACACCCTACAGTACGGGGTATAACACTCCTGTATATATAACACACCCTACAGTACAGGGTATAACACTCCTGTATATATAACACACCCTACAGTACGGGGTATAACACTCCTGGATATATAACACACCCTACAGTACAGGGGTATAACACTCCTGGATATATAACACACCCTACAGTACTGGGTATAACACTCCTGTATATATAACACACCCTACAGTACAGGGTATAACACTCCTGTATATATAACACACCCTACAGTACGGGGTATAACACTCCTGGATATATAACACACCCTACAGTACAGGGGTATAACACTCCTGGATATATAACACACCCTACAGTACGGGGTATAACACTCCTGTATATATAACACACCCTACAGTACAGGGTATAACACTCCTGGATATATAACACACCCTACAGTACAGGGTATAACACTCCTGGATATATAACACACCCTACAGTACAGGGGTATAACACTCCTGTATATATAACACACCCTACAGTACAGGGTATAACACTCCTGGATATATAACACACCCTACAGTACGGGGGTATAACACTCCTGTATATATAACACACCCTACAGTGCAGGGTATAACACTCCTGTCTATATAACACACCCTACAGTACGGGGTATAACACTCCTGGATATATAACACACCCTACAGTACGGGGTATAACACTCCTGGATATATAACACACCCTACAGTACAGGGTATAACACTCCTGGATATATAACACACCCTACAGTACAGGGTATAACACTCCTGGATATATAACACACCCTACAGTACAGGGTATAACACTCCTGGATATATAACACACCCTACAGTACAGGGTATAACACTCCTGTATATATAACACACCCTACAGTACGGGGTATAACACTCCTGGATATATAACACACCCTACAGTACAGGGGTATAACACTCCTGGATATATAACACACCCTACAGTACAGGGTATAACACTCCTGGATATATAACACACCCTACAGTACGGGGGTTTTACACTCCTGTATATATAACACACCCTACAGTACAGGGTATAACACTCCTGGATATATAACACACCCAACAGTACGGGGGTATAACACTCCTGGATATATAACACACCCTACAGTACAGGGTATAACACTCCTGGATATATAACACACCCTACAGTACGGGGGTATAACACTCCTGTATATATAACACACCCTACAGTACAGGGTATAACACTCCTGGATATATAACACACCCTACAGTACAGGGTATAACACTCCTGTATATATAACACACCCTACAGTACAGGGTATAACACTCCTGTATATATAACACACCCTACAGTACAGGGTATAACACTCCTGGATATATAACACACCCTACAGTACAGGGTATAACACTGCTGGATATATAACACACCCTACAGTACGGGGTATAACACTCCTGGATATATAACACACCCTACAGTACAGGGTATAACACTCCTGTATATATAACACACCCTACAGTACAGGGGTATAACACTCCTGTATATATAACACACCCTACAGTACAGGGGTATAACACTCCTGTATATATAACACACCCTACAGTACAGGGGATAACACTCCTGGATATATAACACACCCTACAGTACAGGGTATAACACTCCTGTATATATAACACACCCTACAGTACAGGGTATAACACTCCTGGATATATAACACACCCTACAGTACAGGGGTATAACACTCCTGTATATATAACACACCCTACAGTATGGGGTATAACACTCCTGGATATATAACACACCCTACAGTACGGGGTATAACACTCCTGTATATATAACACACCCTACAGTACAGGGGTATAACACTCCTGTATATATAACACACCCTACAGTACAGGGTATAACACTCCTGGATATATAACACACCCTACAGTACAGGGGTATAACACTCCTGTATATATAACACACCCTACAGTACAGGGTATAACACTCCTGTATATATAACACACCCTACAGTACGGGGTATAACACTCCTGTATATATAACACACCCTACAGTACGGGGTATAACACTCCTGTATATATAACACACCCAACAGTACAGGGTATAACACTCCTGGATATATAACACACCCTACAGTACAGGGTATAACACTCCTGTATAGAAACACACCCTACAGTACGGGGTATAACACTCCTGGATATATAACACACCCTACAGTACAGGGTATAACACTCCTGGATATATAACACACCCTACAGTACGGGGGTATAACACTCCTGGATATATAACACACCCTACAGTACAGGGAATAACACTCCTGGATATATAACACACCCTACAGTACAGGGTATAACACTCCTGGATATATAACACACCCTACAGTACAGGGGTATAACACTCCTGTATATATAACACACCCTACAGTACAGGGGTATAACACTCCTGGATATATAACACACCCTACAGTACAGGGGTATAACACTCCTGGATATATAACACACCCTACAGTACAGGGGTATAACACTCCTGGATATATAACACACCCTACAGTACAGGGGTATAACACTCCTGGATATATAACACACCCTACAGTACAGGGGTATGACACTCCTGGATATATAACACACCCTACAGTACGGGGTATAACACTCCTGTATATATAACACACCCTACAGTACGGGGTATAACACTCCTGTATATATAACACACCCTACAGTACGGGGTATAACACTCCTGGATATATAACACACCCTACAGTACAGGGGTATGACACTCCTGGATATATAACACACCCTACAGTACGGGGTATAACACTCCTGTATATATAACACACCCTACAGTACGGGGTATAACACTCCTGTATATATAACACACCCTACAGTACGGGGTATAACACTCCTGGATATATAACACACCCTCCAGTACGGGGTATAACACTCCTGTATATATAACACACCCTACAGTACGGGGTATAACACTCCTGTATATATAACACACCCTACAGTACGGGGTATAACACTCCTGGATATATAACACACCCTACAGTACAGGGGTATAACACTCCTGGATATATAACACACCCTACAGTACGGGGGTATAACACTCCTGTATATATAACACACCCTACAGTACAGGGTATAACACTCCTGGATATATAACACACCCTACAGTACAGGGTATAACACTCCTGTATATATAACACACCCTACAGTACAGGGTATAACACTCCTGTATATATAACACACCCTACAGTACAGGGAATAACACTCCTGGATATATAACACACCCTACAGTACAGGGTATAACACTGCTGGATATATAACACACCCTACAGTACAGGGGTATAACACTCCTGTATATATAACACACCCTACAGTACAGGGGTATAACACTCCTGTATATATAACACACCCTACAGTACAGGGGATAACACTCCTGGATATATAACACACCCTACAGTACAGGGTATAACACTCCTGTATATATAACACACCCTACAGTACAGGGTATAACACTCCTGGATATATAACACACCCTACAGTACAGGGGTATAACACTCCTGTATATATAACACACCCTACAGTATGGGGTATAACACTCCTGGATATATAACACACCCTACAGTACGGGGTATAACACTCCTGTATATATAACACACCCTACAGTACAGGGGTATAACACTCCTGTATATATAACACACCCTACAGTACAGGGTATAACACTCCTGGATATATAACACACCCTACAGTACAGGGGTATAACACTCCTGTATATATAACACACCCTACAGTACAGGGTATAACACTCCTGTATATATAACACACCCTACAGTACGGGGTATAACACTCCTGTATATATAACACACCCAACAGTACGGGGTATAACACTCCTGGATATATAACACACCCTACAGTACAGGGTATAACACTCCTGTATATATAACACACCCTACAGTACGGGGTATAACACTCCTGGATATATAACACACCCTACAGTACAGGGTATAACACTCCTGGATATATAACACACCCTACAGTACGGGGGTATAACACTCCTGGATATATAACACACCCTACAGTACAGGGAATAACACTCCTGGATATATAACACACCCTACAGTACAGGGTATAACACTCCTGGATATATAACACACCCTACAGTACAGGGGTATAACACTCCTGTATATATAACACACCCTACAGTACAGGGGTATAACACTCCTGGATATATAACACACCCTACAGTACAGGGGTATAACACTCCTGGATATATAACACACCCTACAGTACAGGGGTATAACACTCCTGGATATATAACACACCCTCCAGTACAGGGTATAACACTCCTGGATATATAACACACCCTACAGTACGGGGGTATAACACTCCTGTATATATAACATACCCTACAGTACGGGGTATAACACTCCTGGATATATAACACACCCTACAGTACAGGGTATAACACTCCTGGATATATAACACACCCTACAGTACGGGGGTATAACACTCCTGGATATATAACACACCCTACAGTACAGGGAATAACACTCCTGGATATATAACACACCCTACAGTACAGGGTATAACACTCCTGGATATATAACACACCCTACAGTACAGGGGTATAACACTCCTGTATATATAACACACCCTACAGTACAGGGGTATAACACTCCTGGATATATAACACACCCTACAGTACAGGGGTATAACACTCCTGGATATATAACACACCCTACAGTACAGGGGTATAACACTCCTGGATATATAACACACCCTACAGTACAGGGGTATAACACTCCTGGATATATAACACACCCTACAGTACAGGGGTATAACACTCCTGGATATATAACACACCCTACAGTACAGGGGTATGACACTCCTGGATATATGACACACCCTACAGTACAGGGGTATGACACTCCTGGATATATAACACACCCTACAGTACAGGGGTATAACACTCCTGGATATATAACACACCCTACAGTACAGGGTATAACACTCCTGTATATATAACACACCCTACAGTACGGGGTATAACACTCCTGGATATATAACACACCCTACAGTACAGGGGTATAACACTCCTGGATATATAACACACCCTACAGTACAGGGTATAACACTCCTGGATATATAACACACCCTACAGTACAGGGTATAACACTCCTGTATATATAACACACCCTACAGTACAGGGTATAACACTCCTGTATATATAACACACCCTACAGTACAGGGTATAACACTCCTGGATATATAACACACCCTACAGTACAGGGGTATAACACTCCTGGATTTTCTAACACACCCTACAGTACAGGGTATAACACTCCTGGATATATAACACACCCTACAGTACGGGGGTATAACACTCCTGTATATATAACACACCCTACAGTACAGGGTATAACACTCCTGGATATATAACACACCCTACAGTACAGGGTATAACACTCCTGTATATATAACACACCCTCCAGTACAGGGTATAACACTCCTGGATATATAACACACCCTACAGTACGGGGGTATAACACTCCTGTATATATAACACACCCTACAGTACGGGGTATAACACTCCTGTATATATAACACACCCTACAGTACGGGGTATAACACTCCTGTATATATAACACACCCTACAGTACAGGGTATAACACTCCTGGATATATAACACACCCTACAGTACAGGGTATAACACTCCTGTATATATAACACACCCTACAGTACGGGGTATAACACTCCTGGATATATAACACACCCTACAGTACAGGGTATAACACTCCTGGATATATAACACACCCTACAGTACAGGGTATAACACTCCTGGATATATAACACACCCTACAGTACGGGGGTATAACACTCCTGGATATATAACACACCCTACAGTACAGGGGTATAACACTCCTGGATATATAACACACCCTACAGTACAGGGGTATAACACTCCTGGATATATAACACACCCTACAGTACAGGGGTATAACACTCCTGGATATATAACACACCCTGCAGTACAGGGGTATAACACTCCTGGATATATAACACACCCTACAGTACAGGGGTATAACACTCCTGGATATATAACACACCCTACAGTAGAGGGGTATAACACTCCTGGATATATAACACACCCTACAGTACAGGGGTATAACACTCCTGGATATATAACACACCCTACAGTACAGGGGTATAACACTCCTGGATATATAACACACCCTACAGTACAGGGGTATAACACTCCTGGATATATAACACACCCTACAGTACAGGGTATAACACTCCTGGATATATAACACACCCTACAGTACGGGGGTATAACACTCCTGTATATATAACACACCCTACAGTACGGGGTATAACACTCCTGGATATATAACACACCCTACAGTACAGGGGTATAACACTCCTGGATATATAACACACCCTACAGTACGGGGTATAACACTCCTGGATATATAACACACCCTACAGTACAGGGTATAACACTCCTGGATATATAACACACCCTACAGTACAGGGTATAACACTCCTGGATATATAACACACCCTACAGTACGGGGTATAACACTCCTGTAGATATAACACACCCTACAGTACGGGGTATAACACTCCTGGATATATAACACACCCTACAGTACGGGGTATAACACTCCTGGATATATAACACACCCTACAGTACAGGGTATAACACTCCTGTATATATAACACACCCTACAGTACAGGGTATAACACTCCTGGATATATAACACACCCTACAGTACAGGGTATAACACTCCTGTATATATAACACACCCTCCAGTACAGGGTATAACACTCCTGGATATATAACACACCCTGCAGTACGGGGGTATAACACTCCTGGATATATAACACACCCTACAGTACGGGGTATAACACTCCTGGATATATAACACACCCTACAGTACGGGGTATAACACTCCTGGATATATAACACACCCTACAGTACAGGGTATAACATTCCTGGATATATAACACACCCTACAGTACAGGGGTATAACACTCCTGGATATATAACACACCCTACAGTACAGGGGTATAACACTCCTGTATATATAACACACCCTACAGTACGGGGTATAACACTCCTGTATATATAACACACCCTACAGTACAGGGGTATAACACTCCTGTATATATAACACACCCTACAGTACAGGGGTATAACACTCCTGTATATATAACACACCCTACAGTACAGGGGTATAACACTCCTGTATATATAACACACCCTACAGTACAGGGGTATAACACTCCTGTATATATAACACACCCTACAGTACAGGGGTATAACACTCCTGTATATATAACACACCCTACAGTACAGGGTATAACACTCCTGGATATATAACACACCCTACAGTACGGGGTATAACACTCCTGGATATATAACACACCCTACAGTACGGGGGTATAACACTCCTGTATATATAACACACCCTACAGTACAGGGTATAACACTCCTGTATATATAACACACCCTACAGTACAGGGTATAACACTCCTGTATATATAACACACCCTACAGTACAGGGGTATAACACTCCTGGATATATAACACACCCTACAGTACAGGGGTATAACACTCCTGTATATATAACACACCCTACAGTACGGGGGTATAACACTCCTGTATATATAACACACCCTACAGTACAGGGGTATAACACTCCTGTATATATAACACACCCTACAGTACAGGGTATAACACTCCTGGATATATAACACACCCTACAGTACGGGGGTATAACACTCCTGTATATATAACACACCCTACAGTACAGGGGTATAACACTCCTGTATATATAACACACCCTACAGTACAGGGGTATAACACTCCTGTATATATAACACACCCTACAGTACAGGGGTATAACACTCCTGGATATATAACACACCCTACAGTACAGGGTATAACACTCCTGGATATATAACACACCCTACAGTACAGGGGTATAACACTCCTGTATATATAACACACCCTACAGTACTGGGTATAACACTCCTGGATATATAACACACCCTACAGTACAGGGTATAACACTCCTGTATATATAACACACCCTACAGTACTGGGTATAACACTCCTGGATATATAACACACCCTACAGTACTGGGTATAACACTCCTGGATATATAACACACCCTACAGTACAGGGTATAACACTCCTGTATATATAACACACCCTACAGTACAGGGTATAACACTCCTGTATATATAACACACCCTACAGTACAGGGTATAACACTCCTGTATATATAACACACCCTACAGTACTGGGTATAACACTCCTGGATATATAACACACCCTGCAGTACAGGGGTATAACACTCCTGGATATATAACACACCCTACAGTACAGGGGTATAACACTCCTGGATATATAACACACCCTACAGTACGGGGTATAACACTCCTGTATATATAACACACCCTACAGTACGGGGGTATAACACTCCTGGATATATAACACACCCTACAGTACGGGGTATAACACTCCTGGATATATAACACACCCTACAGTACAGGGTATAACACTCCCCAAACAGTTGGCGCCCCCGCCCGGCCCTCCCTCGCGACTGGCGCCCCCGCCCGGCCCTCCCTCGCTACTGGCGCCCCCGCCCGGCCCTCCCTCGCTACTGGCGCCCCCGCCCGGCCCTCCCTCGCTGCTGGCGCCCCCGCCCGGCCCTCCCTCGCTACTGGCGCCCCCGCCCGGCCCTCCCTCGCTCCTGGCGCCCCCGCCCGGCCCTCCCTCGCCCGGCCCCCTCACCCGTCTCCCGCTGCTTGAGCGTGACGTAGGGCAGCAGGTCGTGCCTGGTGATGATGCGCAGGAGCTGCAGGACCTGGCGGAAGTTCGTCTCGTCGCAGCGTCCCCGCCGCTCGAGGGCCAAGAAGAAGTCGCGGCCGCTCTTGATCGTCCCCCTCTCGTAGTCGTCGATGACGTCGACGAAGAGGAAGGAGAGGACACGCACGTCGCGGTGGGTCAGCTGGGTGCCCACGATCTGGAACATCTGGTGCAGGGAGTAGAGGCCGTGCTCCTGGTTCACCCTCTCCTCCGGCCACTGCTGCGCCTTCCTCTTCATGGTCACCGCTGCCGTCGTTCCTTCGGACAGATCGGGTTCGAACCGGACCAAGACGTGGGCAACGCCCTCGATTCGCTCCTCCTCCTCCCCCCTCCCCGACTCGCTGAGCTGGCCTGGGAGAAGGGGCTCGTTCGGTCGGGAGAGCGACACCCAAGCCGCCGGGTCCTTCAGGCCCCCTTCCCGCTCGTTCTCATCTTGATCCCTGCCGCTGCGCCTCCCCTCCCCTCCCCTCCCTCCCCAGACAACTCGTCCGAAATGGGGTCTGGAGGATGAATTTCGGGTGGGCGGGGTGCGAGACAAACCCCCTCAAAATATAATTTGAGCCCTCTCTTGCAGGATAAAACGCAACTAAACCCAAATCTGCTCCGCCCCAAGAGCTGGACCCTGTCTTTTCGCTGGTGCTCAGGGCAGGCAGAGTGGCCAAAATGGGGCCTGGGGGTTCACGGAGGGGTGAATAACCCCCCAAATAACAATTATGTGCACCCCTCTCCTCTTTGTTTTTGAGATAATTCAACAAAGGAACAGTTTGCTGAGTCCTGGGGAGGTTAAATCGGTCTTCAATCTCTTCCTCGGGGTGTCAGCAGGCAACCAGTCCAAAATGGGGTCTTCGAGGGGTGAATAACCCCCCCCAAATAACAATTATTTGCACCCCCCTTATCTTATTTCTTTCAGATAATCCAACAAAGGAACAGTTTGCTGAGTCCTGGGGAGCTGAAGTCAGTCTTAAATCTCTTCCTCGGGGTGTCAGCAGGCAACCAGTCCAAAATGGGGTCTTCGAGGGGTGAATAATGACTGTTTGCCCCCTCTCCTCTTACTTTTTTTGAGATAATCCAACAAAAAAGCAGTTTGCTGAGTCCTGGGGAGCTGAAATCGGTCTTCAATCTCTTCCTCGGGGGGTCAGCAGGCAACCAGCCCAAAATAGGGTCTTCGAGGGGTGAATAACCCCCCCAAATAACAATTATTTGCACCCCCTTATCTTATTTCTTTCAGATAATCCAACAAAGAAACAGTTTGCTGAGTCCTGGGGAGCTGAAGTCAGTCTTTAAATCTCTTCCTCGGGGGGTCAGCAGGCAACCAGCCCAAAATGGGGTCTTCGAGGGGTGAATAACCCCCCCCAAATAACAATTATTTGCACCCCCTTATCTTATTTCTTTCAGATAATCGAACAGAAAAGCAGTTTGCCGAGTCCTGGGGAGCTGAAGTCAGTCTTGAATCTCTTCCTCGGGGGGTCAGCAGGCAACCAGCCCAAAATGGGGTCTTCGAGGGGTGAATAACCCCCCCAAATAACAATTATTTGCACCCCCTTATCTTATTTCTTTCAGATAATCCAACAAAGAAACAGTTTGCTGAGTCCTGGGGAGCTGAAGTCAGTCTTAAATCTCTTCCTCGGGGTGTCAGCAGGCAACCAGTCCAAAATGGGGTCTTCGAGGGGTGAATAATGACTGTTTGCCCCCTCTCCTCTTACTTTTTTTGAGATAATCCAACAAAAAAGCAGTTTGCTGAGTCCTGGGGAGCTGAAATCGGTCTTCAATCTCTTCCTCGGGGGGTCAGCAGGCAACCAGCCCAAAATGGGGTCTTCGAGGGGTGAATAACCCCCCCAAATAACAATTATTTGCACCCCCTTATCTTATTTCTTTCAGATAATCCAACAAAGAAACAGTTTGCTGAGTCCTGGGGAGCTGAAGTCAGTCTTTAAATCTCTTCCTCGGGGGGTCAGCAGGCAACCAGCCCAAAATGGGGTCTTCGAGGGGTGAATA
Source organism: Heptranchias perlo (assembly GCF_035084215.1). Lineage (NCBI taxonomy): Eukaryota > Metazoa > Chordata > Chondrichthyes > Hexanchiformes > Hexanchidae > Heptranchias > Heptranchias perlo. The sequence continues at coordinate 82,463 of NW_027139705.1, read as the reverse complement.
ACCCCCCCCAAATAACAATTATTTGCACCCCCTTATCTTATTTCTTTCAGATAATCGAACAGAAAAGCAGTTTGCCGAGTCCTGGGGAGCTGAAGTCAGTCTTGAATCTCTTCCTCGGGGGGTCAGCAGGCAACCAGCCCAAAATGGGGTCTTCGAGGGGTGAATAACCCCCCCAAATAGCAATTATTTGCACCCCCTTATCTTATTTCTTTCAGATAATCGAACAGAAAAGCAGTTTGCCGAGTCCTGGGGAGCTGAAATCGGTCTTCAATCTCTTCCTCGGGGTGTCAGCAGGCAACCAGTCCAAAATGGGGTCTTCGAGGGGTGAATAACCCCCCCAAATAACAATTATTGACCCCCACTCTCCTCTTATTTCTTTCAGATAATCGAGCAGAAAAGCAGTTTGCCGAGTCCTGGGGAGCTGAAATCGGTCTTGAATCTCTTCCTCGGGGTGTCAGCAGGCAACCAGTCCAAAATGGGGTCTTCGAGGGGTGAATAACCCCCCCAAATAACAATTATTTGCACCCCCCTTATCTTATTTCTTTCAGATAATCGAACAGAAAAGCAGTTTGCCGAGTCCTGGGGAGCTGAAGTCAGTCTTAAATCTCTTCCTCGGGGTGTCAGCAGGCAACCAGCCCAAAATGGGGTCTTCGAGGGGTGAATAACCCCCCCCCAAATAACAATTATTTGCACCCCCTTATCTTATTTCTTTCAGATAATCCAACAAAGAAACAGTTTGCTGAGTCCTGGGGAGCTGAAGTCAGTCTTAAATCTCTTCCTCGGGGTGTCAGCAGGCAACCAGTCCAAAATGGGGTCTTCGAGGGGTGAATAACCCCCCCAAATAACAATTATTTGCACCCCCTTATCTTATTTCTTTCAGATAATCCAACAAAGAAACAGTTTGCTGAGTCCTGGGGAGCTGAAGTCAGTCTTAAATCTCTTCCTCGGGGTGTCAGCAGGCAACCAGCCCAAAATGGGGTCTTCGAGGGGTGAATAACCCCCCCCAAATAACAATTATTTGCACCCCCTTATCTTATTTCTTTCAGATAATCGAACAGAAAAGCAGTTTGCTGAGTCCTGGGGAGCTGAAGTCAGTCTTAAATCTCTTCCTCGGGGGGTCAGCAGGCAACCAGTCCAAAATGGGGTCTTCGAGGGGTGAATAACCCCCCCCAAATAACAATTATTTGCACCCCCTTATCTTATTTCTTTCAGATAATCGAACAGAAAAGCAGTTTGCCGAGTCCTGGGGAGCTGAAATCGGTCTTCAATCTCTTCCTCGGGGTGTCAGCAGGCAACCAGCCCAAAATGGGGTCTTCGAGGGGTGAATAACCCCCCCAAATAACAATTATTTGCACCCCCTTATCTTATTTCTTTCAGATAATCCAACAAAGAAACAGTTTGCTGAGTCCTGGGGAGCTGAAGTCAGTCTTAAATCTCTTCCTCGGGGTGTCAGCAGGCAACCAGCCCAAAATGGGGTCTTCGAGGGGTGACTAACCCCCCCCAAATAACAATTATTTGCACCCCCTTATCTTATTTCTTTCAGATAATCCAACAAAGAAACAGTTTGCTGAGTCCTGGGGAGCTGAAATCGGTCTTCAATCTCTTCCTCGGGGTGTCAGCAGGCAACCAGCCCAAAATGGGGTCTTCGAGGGGTGAATAACCCCCCCAAATAACAATTATTTGCACCCCCTTATCTTATTTCTTTCAGATAATCCAACAAAGGAACAGTTTGCTGAGTCCTGGGGAGCTGAAGTCAGTCTTAAATCTCTTCCTCAGGGTGTCAGCAGGCAACCAGTCCAAAATGGGGTCTTCGAGGGGTGAATAACCCCCCCAAATAACAATTATTTGCACCCCCCTTATCTTATTTCTTTCAGATAATCGAACAGAAAAGCAGTTTGCCGAGTCCTGGGGAGCTGAAATCGGTCTTAAATCTCTTCCTCGGGGTGTCAGCAGGCAACCAGCCCAAAATGGGGTCTCGGGGGGGGTGGGGGGGGTGAGTAACCCGGGGTTTTTTATGCCGATTGAGCCCCCAAAATGGTCAACGGTGTGGGGGAGGGGCGGCCATCTTGGTTAATGGAGGGCGAAGTTGAAGCGGGGGGAGAAAGAAAGAAAAAGCTTCGCCGCGGGGCGGGGGGCGAAGGATCGGGATCGCCCTCCACCTCCTCCTCCTGCCGCTCCGTCCTCCGCGCCCTGTCGATCAGCAGCGCCGCCTCCGTCCTCCTCCTTCTCCTCCCCGCCGGCCGTCCGCCATCTTCTGCGGGGCTCGGCTTTTGAAAAAAAAAAGCCGTTGAGCGGCGGCGATGAAGAAGAAGGGGGGCGTGGTCTGCCTCGCCCCGCCCCGCCCCCCGCCCCGCCCCCCCTCGCGCGCTGCAGGCCGGGACTTGTAGTCTTTTCCACGCCCCTTCAAGCCGGGCGCCTGCGCGGCCGCGGACTACGACTCCCGTCGGGCTCGGCGCGCGCAGCCGCGGTGCCGCCGCCGACCCGAGGGGGGAGGAGCGAGCGGCTGGCATTGTGACGTCGCGCCGCGGGAGGAGGGCCGTTTGTCGTCTTTCGCCCGTCACTTTCAGCTGGGCGCCTGCGCGGCCGCGGACCGCGGCTCCCCGTCGGGCTCGGCGTGCGCAGCCGCAGTGGTGAAAGAGGGTGGGGCGGGAGGGAGAGGGTGCGAGAGCGGCTTTGTCGACGTCACGCCGCGGTGCCCGCCGGGGGTTGTAGTCCGCCGGCCCCGCCTCCCCCGTGATCCGGGAGGGGCGGGGGACTACAACTCCCAGGGTGCGCCGCGCCTTAAAGGGGCAGCGCGCTTAGTGTGAGGAGTTCACCTCAAGAGGAAGAGGAGGAGGAGGGAGGGAGTGAGGGGAGGAGGTTCAATGGATTCCAGAGAATGAACCGAAACCGTTCCGGCTTCCACGCCTGAAAACGGGGCAGCCCGGTGCGGCGTGAGGCCGGCCGCCATCTGGTGGGAGGACGGTCAAGGCCATTCGGCCCCTCCGGCCGCGTGCCGGATGCTAACCCCTCGCCGCGGTGGGAAATAAAATAAAGCTCTCTCCCGGCGTCGCCCCCTCGTTCCTCAGGGCGGTGTCCCAGGCCCAACCGTCTTCAGCTGCTTCATCAATGACCTTCCCTCCACCATAAGGTCAGAAACGGGGATGTTCGCTGATGACTGCACAGTGTTCAGTTCCATTCGCAACCCCTCAGATAATGAAGCAGTCCGAGCCCGCATGCAGCAAGACCTGGACAACATCCAGGCTTGGGCTCATAAGTGGCAAGTAACATTCGCGCCAGATAAGTGCCAGGCAATGACCATCTCCAACAAGAGAGATTCTAACCACCTCCCCTTGACATTCAACGGCATTACCATCGCCGAATCCCCCACCATCAACATCCTGGGGGTCATCATTGACCAGAAACTTAACTGGACAAGTTATATAAATACTGTGGCTACGAGAGCAGGTTAGAGGCTGGGTATTCTGCAGCGAGTGACTCATCTCCTGACTCCCCAAAGCCTTTCCACCATCTACAAGGCACAAGTCAGGAGTGTGATGGAATACTCTCCACTTGCCTGGATGAGTGCAGCTCCAACAACACTCAAGAAGCTCGACACCATCCAGGACAAAGCAGCCCGCTTGATTGGCACCCCATCCACCACCCTAAACATTCACTCCCTTCACCACCGGCGCACTGTGGCTGCAGTGTGGACCATCCACAGGATGCACTGCAGCAACTCGCCAAGGCTTCTTCAACAGCACCTCCCAAACCCGCGACCTCTACCACTTAGAAGGACAAGGGCAGCAGGTACATGGGAACAACACCACCTGCACGTTCCCCTCCAAGTCACACACCATCCCGACTTGGAAATATATCGCCGTTCCTTCATTGTCGCTGGGTCAAAATCCTGGAACTCCCTTCCTAACAGCACTGTGGGAGAACCTTCACCACACGGACTGCAGCGGTTCAAGAAGGCGGCTCACCACCACCTTTTCGAGGGGCAATCAGGGATGGGCAATAAATGCCGGCCTCGCCATCACTGGGCACCTCCCTCCAGTCCGAAAAACGACCGTTCACCACTACTCTCTGTTTCCTCTCCCTGAGCCCGTTCTGTATCCGTGCTGCCGCTGCCCCCTTCATTCCATGGGCTTCAATTTTGCGCCTAAAATCCCCTCGTCCGTGCCCTTTGTCACCCCCAGACTCGGCTATCTCCCATGCGCTCCCACCTCTGCACCCTCCGTAACCATCTGCCCCTCTCCCCCCGTATCCTAAGCCCCGTTCGCCCAATGCGCTCTCCGGCCCCTACACTGGCGCCCGGTCCAGCATCGGTTTCGAAAATTCTCCCACCCTCGTGTTCAAATCCCCTCCGTGACCCTCGCCCCCGCTCCCCTCCCTATCTCTGTAACCCTCCTCCGACCCTCCCAGATCTCTGCGCTCCTCCAATTCCGGCCTCTTGCGCCTCCCCCCCCCTCCGATTCCCATCTCTCCGCCATTGGCGGCCGTGCCTTCAGCTGCCTGGGGCCTCTGTGCTCTGGAATTCCCTCCCTAAACCTCTCCGTCTCTCTCTCTCTCTCTCTCCTCCTTTAAGACGCTCCTTAAAACCTCCCTCTTCGACCCAAGCTTCTGGTCGCCTGTCCTGATATCTCCTTCTGTGGCTCGGAGTCCACATCTCGTTCGATATTTGCTCTTGGGAAAGCGTCTTGGGATGGATTTTACGGCATTAAAGGCGCCAGATAAAGGCACTTTGTTCTTGACTTGCTCGCGACGGTGCGTTGTGACCTCCGATGGTGTTGGGCTGAAGTGCAGCGATGCTTTCCTTGACCGTGGGACGTACTGACCGAGAAGCCTCATCGCCGGGCGTCCTGCAAATGGTACAGGATGCAGATACGGGATGGTGACGGAGGAGGGTGAACGGGCTGCCGATCGAGGCGGGGGGGCCGCTCAGCCCTGGATCGGGGTCTATCTCCTCGAGTGTCTGCTCCCCGGACCCGGGCAGGCGGAGAAACGTCCCATCGGCCCTCCTGTCGACCTGCTCCCTGTCCGGCGGCCGCAGGCGGAGGGTCTTTGGGGAGTGAGGAGGGGAGCCGCCATCCCCCTCTCCTCCGTCGCATTTGGGTTCACGTAAGAAACAGGAGCAAGAGCGGGCCATTCGGCCCCTTCGGGGCCTGCTCCGCCCTTCATTCAGATCATGGCCGATCGTCTAACTCAGTCCCCTGTTCCCGCTTTTTCCCCCGTATCCCTTGATTCCCTTTAGCATTAAGAAATATATCGATCTCCTTCTTGAACACATCTAATGACTTGGTCTCCACTGCCTTCTGTGGTAGAGAATTCCACAGGTTCACCACCCTCTGAGTGAAGAAATTTCTCCTCATCTCGGTTCTAAATGTCCTACCCCGTATCCTGAGACTGTGACCCCTGGTTCTGGACTCCCCAGCCATCGGGAACATCCTCCCTGCATCTAGTCCGTCGAGTCCTGTTCGAATTTTCTCTGTCTCGACGAGATCACCTCTCATTCCTCTAAACTCGAGTGAATACGGGCCTGGTCGACCCAATCTCTCCTCATACGTCAGCCCTGCCATCCCAGGGATCAGTCTGGTAAACCTTCGTTGCACTCCCTCCATGGCGAGGACATCCTTCCTCAGATAAGGAGACCAAAAACTGCACACAGCACTCCAGATGTGGTCTCACCAAGGCCCTGTATAACTGCAGTAAGACATCTCCGCTCCTGTACTCAAATCCTCTTGCAATAAAGGCCAACATACCATTACTAATTCGAATTAAGAGCAGGAGGAGGCCATTCGGCCCCTCGAGCCTGCTCTACCGTTTGATAAGATCATGGCTGACCTGATTGAGATCTCGACCCTAATTCCCATCGACCGACTACAACTTTTAAGAACATAAGAACATAAGAACATAAGAAATTGGAGCAGGAGTAGGCCAATCGGCCCCTCGAGCCTGCTCCGCCATTCAATAAGATCATGGCTGATCTGATCCCAACCACAAATCTAAAGAACACAAGAAGTCGGAGCAGGACCCGGCCACATAGCCCCTGGGCCCTCTCCGCCACCCACAGGGCATTGACCGATCCGAACTCAGCTTCATGTCCAATTTCCTGCCCGCTCCCCATAACCCCTAATTCCCTTTACTTCTAGGAAACTGTCTATTTCTGTTTTAAATTTATCTAATGATGTAGCTTCCACAGCTTCCTGGGGCAGCAAATTCCACAGACCTACCACCCTCTGAGTGAAGAAGTTTCTCCTCATCTCAGTTTTGAAGGAGCAGACCCTTATTCTAAGATTATGCCCCCTAGTTCTAGTTTCACCCATCTTTGGGAACATCCTTACCGCATCCACCCGATCAAGCCCCTTCACAATCTTATATGTTTCAATAAGATCGCCTCTCATTCTTCTGAACTCCAATGAGTAGAGACCCAATCTACTCAACCTCTCCTCATATGTCCGCCCCCTCATCCCCGGGATTAACCGAGTGAACCTTCTTTGTACTGCCTCGAGAGCAAGTATGTCTTTCCTTAAGTATGGAGACCAAAACTGTATGCAGTATTCCAGGTGCGGTCTCACCAATACCTTATATAACTGCAGCAATACCTCCTTGTTTTTATATTCTATCCCCCTAGCAATAAAAGCCAACATTCCGTTGGCCTTCTTGATCACCTGCTGCACCTGCATACCAACTTTTTGATTTTCTTGCACTAGGACCCCCAGATCCCTTTGTACTGCAGTACTTTCCAGTCTCTCGCCATTAAGAAAATAACTTGCTCTCTGATTTTTCCTGCCAAAGTGCACAATCTCACATTTTCCAATATTATATTGCATCTGCCAAATCTCCGCCCACTCACCCAGCCTGTCTATATCCCTTGTTAATCAGGAATCTATCCAACTCAGCCTTTAAAATACCCAATGGCCCTGCCTCCACCGCTCTCTGGAGAAGGGAGCCCCACAGGCTCACAACCCTCGGAGAGAAAGAATTTCTCCTCATCTCCGTCTTAAATGGGAGTCCCCTTATTTTTTAAACTCCTTTGGCCCCCTAGTTCCGGTCTCTCCCACAAAGGGGGAACATCTCCCCAACAGCTACCCCTTCGAGTCCCCTCAGGATCTTACATGTTTCAATAAGATCACCTCTCGTTCTTCTGAACTCCAGTGCATACAGGCCCAACCTTTCCTCATAAGGTAAACCCCCTCGTCCCAGGAATCAGTCGAGTGAACCTTCTCTGAACCGCCTGCAAAGTGATGATGTCCTTTCTCAACCAAGGAGACCAAAACTGCCCGCAGTATTGGAGATGTGGTCTCGCCAACTGTAGCAAAAACATCTCGACTTCTATGTTCCATTCCCCTTGCAATAAATGACAACTTCCCATCGCACCAATGGAAAAGACACAGCACAGAAGGGGGCCGCTCGGCCCGTCGTGTCCGTGCCGGCTCGAGGAACAACCAAGGTGCCCATTCCAATCCCGCCTTCCGGCACACGGTCTGTGGCCCTGCGGCTTGCAGCACTTTCGGTGCAGGTCCAGGTACTCTCTCGAAGAGTTGGGGGTCCCTGCCTCGACCTCCGATTCGGGCAGCGAGTCAAACACACCCACCACCCTCTGGGTAAAAAAAAAGTTCTTCCCTCGTGTCCCCTCCGACCCTTCCGCCAATCGGCTTAAATCCGTGCCCTCCGGTCCTTGGACTCTCCGCTAGGGGAAAACAGTTACTCCCTGTCTACTCTATCTGGGCCCCTCGTAATTTTCTACGCCGCAATCAAGTCCCCCCTCAGCCGCCTCCGCTCCCAGGGAAAACAACCCCAGCCTGTCCCGCCGCTCCTCGTAGCTGCGATTTTCAAGCCCCTGCCGGCATTCTTGCAAATCTTCTCCGCGCTCTCTCCGGAGCGATGACGTCCCTCCTGTAACGCGGTGACCGGAACTGCGTGCAATACTCCAGCTGTGGCCGTACCAGCGTTTTGTACAGTTCCACCGTTACAATCCCTGCTTTTGTATTCTGCACCTCGGCTAATAACGGAGAGCGTTCCTTATTTACCGGTACTGGGGCCTTCAGGGACCCGTAAAAACATGCTCTCGGAGGCCTCTCACTTCCTCTACGCCTCTCAATATATTCCCCGTTTACCTTCTTGCCTTCCTGATCACCTGCTGTACCTGCGTTCGAACTTTGAGTGATTCATGTACTGGGACACCCAGATCCCTCTGTACCTCAGAGTCCTGCAATCTCCCTCCATTTAAATAACATACTGCTTTTCTATTCCTCCAGGCCAAAAGGAGGGAGGGACACGGTTATAGAGAGAGAGAGAGAGGGACACGGTTATAGAGAGAGAGAGAGAGGGAGGGACACGGTTATAGAGAGAGAGAGGGAGGGACACGGTTATAGAGAGAGAGAGAGGGAGGGACACGGTTATAGAGAGAGAGAGAGAGGGACACGGTAATAGAGAAAGAGAGAGAGGGAGGGACACGGTTATAGAGAGAGAGAGAGAGAGGGACACGGTTATAGAGAGAGAGAGGGAGGGACACGGTTATAGAGAGAGAGAGAGGGAGGGACACGGTTATAGAGAGAGAGAGGGAGGGACACGGTTATAGAGAGAGAGAGAGAGGGAGGGACACGGTTATAGAGAGAGAGAGAGAGGGACACGGTTATAGAGAGAGAGAGAGAGGGAGGGACACGGTTATAGAGAGAGACAGAGAGTGGGACACGGTTATAGAGAGAGAGAGGGAGGGACACGGTTATAGAGAGAGAGAGAGGGAGGGACACGGTTATAGAGAGAGAGAGGGAGGGACACGGTTATAGAGAGAGAGAGAGGGAGGGACACGGTTATAGAGAGAGAGAGAGGGAGGGACACGGTTATAGAGAGAGAGAGAGAGGGAGGGACACGGTTATAGAGAGAGAGAGAGGGAGGGACACGGTTATAGAGAGAGAGAGAGGGAGGGACACGGTTATAGAGAGAGAGAGAGGGAGGGACACGGTTATAGAGAGAGAGAGAGGGAGGGACACGGTTATAGAGAGAGAGAGAGGGACACGGTTATAGAGAGAGAGAGAGAGAGGGACACGGTTATAGAGAGAGAGAGAGGGAGGGACACGGTTATAGAGAGAGAGAGAGGGAGGGACACGGTTATAGAGAGAGAGAGAGAGGGACACGGTTATAGAGAGAGAGAGAGGGAGGGACACGGTTATAGAGAGAGAGAGAGAGAGGGACACGGTTATAGAGAGAGAGAGAGAGAGGGACACGGTTATAGAGAGAGAGAGAGGGAGGGACACGGTTATAGAGAGAGAGAGAGGGAGGGACACTGTTATAGAGAGAGAGAGAGGGAGGGACACGGTTATAGAGAGAGAGAGAGGGAGGGACACGGTTATAGAGAGAGAGAGAGGGAGGGACACTGTTATAGAGAGAGAGAGAGGGAGGGACACGGTGATAGAGATAGAGAGAGAGGGACACGGTTATAGAGAGAGAGAGAGAGGGACACGGTTATAGAGAGAGAGAGAGAGGGACACGGTTATAGAGAGAGAGAGAGGGAGGGACACGGTTATAGAGAGAGAGAGAGAGGGACACGGTTATAGAGAGAGAGAGAGGGAGGGACATGGTTATAGAGAGAGAGAGAGGGAGGGACACTGTTATAGAGAGAGAGAGGGAGGGACACGGTTATAGAGAGAGAGAGAGGGAGGGACACGGTTATAGAGAGAGAGAGAGAGACACGGTTATAGAGAGAGAGAGGGACACGGTTATAGAGAGAGTGAGAGAGAGGGACACGGTTATAGAGAGAGAGAGAGAGGGACACGGTTATAGAGAGAGAGAGAGAGGGAGGGACACGGTTATAGAGAGAGAGAGAGGGAGGGACACGGTTATAGAGAGAGAGAGAGAGGGACACGGTTATAGAGAGAGTGAGGGAGGGACACGGTTATAGAGAGAGAGAGAGGGAGGGACACGGTTATAGAGAGAGAGAGGGAGGGACACGGTTATAGAGAGAGAGAGAGAGGGAGGGACACGGTTATAGAGAGAGAGAGGGAGGGACACGGTTATAGAGAGAGAGAGAGAGGGAGGGACACGGTTATAGAGAGAGAGAGAGAGGGACACGGTTATAGAGAGAGAGAGAGAGGGAGGGACACGGTTATAGAGAGAGACAGAGAGTGGGACACGGTTATAGAGAGAGAGAGGGAGGGACACGGTTATAGAGAGAGAGAGAGGGAGGGACACGGTTATAGAGAGAGAGAGGGAGGGACACGGTTATAGAGAGAGAGAGAGGGAGGGACACGGTTATAGAGAGAGAGAGAGGGAGGGACACGGTTATAGAGAGAGAGAGAGAGGGAGGGACACGGTTATAGAGAGAGAGAGAGGGAGGGACACGGTTATAGAGAGAGAGAGAGGGAGGGACACGGTTATAGAGAGAGAGAGAGGGAGGGACACGGTTATAGAGAGAGAGAGAGGGAGGGACACGGTTATAGAGAGAGAGAGAGGGACACGGTTATAGAGAGAGAGAGAGAGAGGGACACGGTTATAGAGAGAGAGAGAGGGAGGGACACGGTTATAGAGAGAGAGAGAGGGAGGGACACGGTTATAGAGAGAGAGAGAGAGGGACACGGTTATAGAGAGAGAGAGAGGGAGGGACACGGTTATAGAGAGAGAGAGAGAGAGGGACACGGTTATAGAGAGAGAGAGAGAGAGGGACACGGTTATAGAGAGAGAGAGAGGGAGGGACACGGTTATAGAGAGAGAGAGAGGGAGGGACACTGTTATAGAGAGAGAGAGAGGGAGGGACACGGTTATAGAGAGAGAGAGAGGGAGGGACACGGTTATAGAGAGAGAGAGAGGGAGGGACACTGTTATAGAGAGAGAGAGAGGGAGGGACACGGTGATAGAGATAGAGAGAGAGGGACACGGTTATAGAGAGAGAGAGAGAGGGACACGGTTATAGAGAGAGAGAGAGAGGGACACGGTTATAGAGAGAGAGAGAGGGAGGGACACGGTTATAGAGAGAGAGAGAGAGGGACACGGTTATAGAGAGAGAGAGAGGGAGGGACATGGTTATAGAGAGAGAGAGAGGGAGGGACACTGTTATAGAGAGAGAGAGGGAGGGACACGGTTATAGAGAGAGAGAGAGGGAGGGACACGGTTATAGAGAGAGAGAGAGAGACACGGTTATAGAGAGAGAGAGGGACACGGTTATAGAGAGAGTGAGAGAGAGGGACACGGTTATAGAGAGAGAGAGAGAGGGACACGGTTATAGAGAGAGAGAGAGAGGGAGGGACACGGTTATAGAGAGAGAGAGAGGGAGGGACACGGTTATAGAGAGAGAGAGAGAGGGACACGGTTATAGAGAGAGTGAGAGAGAGGGACACGGTTATAGAGAGAGAGAGAGAGAGGGACACGGTTATAGAGAGAGAGAGAGGGAGGGACACGGTTATAGAGAGAGAGAGGGACACGGTTATAGAGAGAGAGAGAGGGAGGGACACGGTTATCGAGAGAGAGAGAGGGAGAGGGAGGGACACGGGTATAGAGAGAGAGAGAGAGAGGGAGACGGTTATAGAGAGAGAGAGAGGGACACGGTTATAGAGAGAGAGAGAGGGAGGGACACGGTTATAGAGAGAGAGAGAGAGGGACACGGTTATGGAGAGAGAGAGAGGGAGGGACACGGTTATGGAGAGAGAGAGAGGGAGGGACACAGTTATAGAGAGAGAGAGAGGGAGGGACACGGTTATAGAGAGAGAGAGAGGGAGGGACACGGTTATAGAGAGAGAGAGAGGGACACAGTTATAGAGAGAGAGAGAGAGGGACACGGTTATAGAGAGAGAGAGAGAGAGGGACACGGTTATAGAGAGAGAGAGGGAGGGACACGGTTATGGAGAGAGAGAGAGAGAGGGACACGGTTATAGAGAGAGAGAGGGAGGGACACGGTTATAGAGAGAGAGAGGGAGGGACACGGTTATAGAGAGAGAGAGAGAGGGACACGGTTATAGAGAGAGAGAGAGGGAGGGACACGGTTATAGAGAGAGAGAGAGGGAGGGACACGGTTATAGAGAGAGAGAGGGAGGGACACGGTTATAGAGAGAGAGAGGGAGAGGGACACGGTTATAGAGAGAGAGAGAGAGAGGGACACGGTTATAGAGAGAGAGAGAGGGAGGGACACGGTTATAGAGAGAGAGAGAGAGAGGGACACGGTTATAGAGAGAGAGAGAGGGACACGGTTATAGAGAGAGAGAGAGGGAGGGACACGGTTATAGAGAGAGAGAGAGAGAGATACACGGTTATAGAGAGAGAGAGAGAGGGAGGGACACGGTTATAGAGAGAGAGAGAGAGAGGGACACGGTTATAGAGAGAGAGAGAGGGAGGGACACGGTTAGAGAGAGAGAGAGAGGGAGGGACACGGTTAGAGAGAGAGAGAGAGGGAGGGACACGGTTATAGAGATAGAGAGAGAGAGGGACACGGTTATAGAGAGAGAGAGAGGGAGGGACACGGTTATAGAGAGAGAGAGAGGGAGGGACACGGTTCCAGAGAGAGAGAGAGGGACACGGTTATAGAGAGAGAGAGGGAGGGACACGGTTATAGAGAGAGAGAGGGACACGGTTATAGAGAGAGAGAGAGGGACACAGTTATAGAGAGAGAGAGAGGGAGGGACACGGTTATAGAGAGAGAGAGAGGGAGGGACACGGTTAGAGAGAGAGAGAGGAGGGACACGGTTATAGAGAGAGAGAGAGAGGGACACGGTTATAGAGAGAGAGAGAGGGAGGGACACGGTTATAGAGAGAGAGAGGGAGGGACACGGTTATAGAGAGAGAGAGAGAGAGAGGGACACGGTTATAGAGAGAGAGAGAGGGAGGGACACGGTTATAGAGAGAGAGAGAGGGACACAGTTATAGAGAGAGAGAGAGGGAGGGACACGGTTATAGAGAGAGAGAGAGGGAGGGACACGGTTATAGAGAGAGAGAGAGGGACACAGTTATAGAGAGAGAGAGAGAGGACACGGTTATAGAGAGAGAGAGAGAGAGGGACACGGTTATAGAGAGAGAGAGAGAGAGAGAGGGACACGGTTATAGAGAGAGAGAGGGAGGGACACAGTTATAGAGAGAGAGAGAGGGAGGGACACGGTTATAGAGAGAGAGAGAGGGACACAGTTATAGAGAGAGAGAGAGAGGGACACGGTTATAGAGAGAGAGAGAGAGAGGGAGGGACACGGTTATAGAGAGAGAGAGAGAGGGACACGGTTATAGAGAGAGAGAGAGGCAGGGACACGGTTATAGAGAGAGAGAGAGAGGGACACGGTTATAGAGAGAGAGAGAGAGAGGGAGGGACACGGTTATAGAGAGAGAGAGGGAGGGACACGGTTATAGAGAGAGAGAGAGAGAGAGGGACACGGTTATAGAGAGAGAGAGAGAGAGAGGGACACGGTTATAGAGAGAGAGAGAGAGAGGGAGGGACACGGTTATAGAGAGAGAGAGGGAGGGACACGGTTATAGAGAGAGAGAGAGGGAGGGACACGGTTATAGAGAGAGAGGGAGGGAGGGACACGGTTATAGAGAGAGAGAGAGGGAGGGACACGGTTATAGAGAGAGAGAGAGAGAGGGACACGGTTATAGAGAGAGAGAGAGAGACACGGTTATAGAGAGAGAGAGGGACACGGTTATAGAGAGAGTGAGAGAGAGGGACACGGTTATAGAGAGAGAGAGAGAGGGACACGGTTATAGAGAGAGAGAGAGAGGGAGGGACACGGTTATAGAGAGAGAGAGAGGGAGGGACACGGTTATAGAGAGAGAGAGAGAGGGACACGGTTATAGAGAGAGTGAGAGAGAGGGACACGGTTATAGAGAGAGAGAGAGAGAGGGACACGGTTATAGAGAGAGAGAGAGGGAGGGACACGGTTATAGAGAGAGAGAGGGACACGGTTATAGAGAGAGAGAGAGGGAGGGACACGGTTATCGAGAGAGAGAGAGGGAGAGGGAGGGACACGGTTATAGAGAGAGAGAGAGAGAGGGAGACGGTTATAGAGAGAGAGAGAGAGGGACACGGTTATAGAGAGAGAGAGAGAGAGGGACACGGTTATAGAGAGAGAGAGAGAGGGACACGGTTATGGAGAGAGAGAGAGGGAGGGACACGGTTATGGAGAGAGAGAGAGGGAGGGACACAGTTATAGAGAGAGAGAGAGGGAGGGACACGGTTATAGAGAGAGAGAGAGAGAGGGACACGGTTATAGAGAGAGAGAGGGAGGGACACGGTTATAGAGAGAGAGAGAGAGGGAGGGACACGGTTATAGAGAGAGAGAGGGAGGGACACGGTTATAGAGAGAGAGAGAGAGGGACACGGTTATAGAGAGAGAGAGAGAGAGGGACACGGTTATAGAGAGAGAGAGAGAGAGGGACACGGTTATAGAGAGAGAGAGAGAGGGACACGGTTATAGAGAGAGAGAGAGAGAGGGACACGGTTATAGAGAGAGAGAGAGAGAGGGACACGGTTATAGAGAGAGAGAGGGAGGGACACAGTTATCGAGAGAGAGAGAGAGAGGGACACGGTTATAGAGAGAGAGAGAGAGGGAGGGACACGGTTATAGAGAGAGAGAGGGAGGGACACGGTTATAGAGAGAGAGAGAGGGAGGGCCACGGTTATAGAGAGAGAGAGAGGGAGGGACACGGTTATAGAGAGAGAGAGAGGGAGGGACACGGTTATAGAGAGAGAGAGGGAGGGACACGGTTATAGAGAGAGAGAGAGAGGGACACGGTTATAGAGAGAGAGAGAGGGAGGGACACGGTTATAGAGAGAGAGAGGGAGGGACACGGTTATAGAGAGAGAGAGAGAGAGGGACACGGTTATAGAGAGAGAGAGAGAGAGGGACACGGTTATAGAGAGAGAGAGAGAGGGAGGGACACGGCTATGGAGAGAGAGAGAGGGAGGGACACGGTTATAGAGAGAGAGAGAGGGAGACGGTTATAGAGAGAGAGAGGGAGGGACACGGTTATAGAGAGAGAGAGGGAGGGACACGGTTATAGAGAGAGAGAGAGGGAGGGACACGGTTATAGAGAGAGAGAGAGAGGGACACGGTTATGGAGAGAGAGAGAGGGAGGGACACGGTTATGGAGAGAGAGAGAGGGAGGGACACAGTTATAGAGAGAGAGAGAGGGAGGGACACGGTTATAGAGAGAGAGAGAGAGAGGGACACGGTTATAGAGAGAGAGAGGGAGGGACACGGTTATAGAGAGAGAGAGAGAGGGAGGGACACGGTTATAGAGAGAGAGAGGGAGGGACACGGTTATAGAGAGAGAGAGAGAGGGACACGGTTATAGAGAGAGAGAGAGAGAGGGACACGGTTATAGAGAGAGAGAGAGAGAGGGACACGGTTATAGAGAGAGAGAGAGAGGGACACGGTTATAGAGAGAGAGAGAGAGAGGGACACGGTTATAGAGAGAGAGAGAGAGAGGGACACGGTTATAGAGAGAGAGAGGGAGGGACACAGTTATCGAGAGAGAGAGAGAGAGGGACACGGTTATAGAGAGAGAGAGAGAGGGAGGGACACGGTTATAGAGAGAGAGAGGGAGGGACACGGTTATAGAGAGAGAGAGAGGGAGGGCCACGGTTATAGAGAGAGAGAGAGGGAGGGACACGGTTATAGAGAGAGAGAGAGGGAGGGACACGGTTATAGAGAGAGAGAGGGAGGGACACGGTTATAGAGAGAGAGAGAGAGGGACACGGTTATAGAGAGAGAGAGAGGGAGGGACACGGTTATAGAGAGAGAGAGGGAGGGACACGGTTATAGAGAGAGAGAGAGAGAGGGACACGGTTATAGAGAGAGAGAGAGAGAGGGACACGGTTATAGAGAGAGAGAGAGAGGGAGGGACACGGCTATGGAGAGAGAGAGAGGGAGGGACACGGTTATAGAGAGAGAGAGAGGGAGACGGTTATAGAGAGAGAGAGGGAGGGACACGGTTATAGAGAGAGAGAGGGAGGGACACGGTTATAGAGAGTGAGAGAGGGAGGGACACGGTTATAGAGAGAGAGAGAGGGAGGGACACGGTTATGGAGAGAGAGAGGGAGGGACACGGTTATAGAGAGAGAGAGAGGGAGGGACACGGTTATAGAGAGAGAGAGAGGGAGAGACACGGTTATAGAGAGAGAGAGAGGGAGGGACACGGTTATAGAGAGAGAGAGTGGGAGGGACACGGTTATAGAGAGAGAGAGAGAGGGAGGGACACGGTTATAGAGAGTGAGAGAGGGAGGGACACGGTTATAGAGAGAGAGAGAGGGAGGGACACGGTTATAGAGAGAGAGAGGGAGGGACACGGTTATAGAGAGAGAGAGAGGGAGGGACACGGTTATAGAGAGAGAGAGGGAGGGACACGGTTATAGAGAGAGAGAGAGGGAGGGACACGGTTATAGAGAGAGAGGGAGGGACACGGTTATAGAGAGAGAGAGCGAGAGGGACACGGTTATAGAGAGAGAGAGAGGGAGGGACACGGTTATAGAGAGAGAGAGAGAGAGGGACACGGTTATAGAGAGAGAGAGAGAGAGGGACACGGTTATAGAGAGAGAGAGAGAGATGGACACGGTTATAGAGAGAGAGAGAGAGGGACACGGTTGTCGAGAGAGAGAGGGAGGGACACGGTTATAGAGAGAGAGAGAGGGAGGGACACGGTTATAGAGAGAGAGAGGGAGGGACACGGTTATAGAGAGAGAGAGAGAGAGGAGGGACACGGTTATAGAGAGAGAGAGAGGGAGGGACACGGTTATATTGAGAGAGAGAGGGAGGGACACGGTTATATTGAGAGAGAGAGGGAGGGACACGGTTATAGAGAGAGAGAGAGGGAGGGACACGGTTATAGAGAGAGAGAGGGAGGGACACGGTTATAGAGAGAGAGAGAGAGGGACACGGTTATAGAGAGAGAGAGGGAGGGACACGGTTATAGAGAGAGAGAGAGGGAGGGACACGGTTATAGAGAGAGAGAGGGAGGGACACGGTAATAGAGAGTGAGAGAGGGAGGGACACGGTTATAGAGAGAGAGAGAGGGAGGGACACGGTTATGGAGAGAGAGAGGGAGGGACACGGTTATAGAGAGAGAGAGAGGGAGGGACACGGTTATAGAGAGAGAGAGAGGGAGAGACACGGTTATAGAGAGAGAGAGAGGGAGGGACACGGTTATAGAGAGAGAGAGGGAGGGACACGGTTATAGAGAGAGAGAGAGGGAGGGACACGGTTATAGAGAGAGAGAGGGAGGGACACGGTTATAGAGAGAGAGAGAGGGAGGGACACGGTTATAGAGAGAGAGAGGGAGGGACACGGTTATAGAGAGAGAGAGAGGGAGGGACACGGTTATAGAGAGAGAGAGGGAGGGACACGGTTATAGAGAGAGAGAGCGAGAGGGACACGGTTATAGAGAGAGAGAGAGGGAGGGACACGGTTATAGAGAGAGAGAGAGGGAGGGACACGGTTATAGAGAGAGAGAGAGAGGGACACGGTTATAGAGAGAGAGAGAGAGAGGGAGGGACACGGTTATAGAGAGAGAGAGAGGGAGGGACACGGTTATAGAGAGAGAGAGAGAGGGAGGGACACGGTTATAGAGAGAGAGAGAGGGAGGGACACGGTTATAGAGAGAGAGAGAGGGAGGGACACGGTTATAGAGAGAGAGAGAGGGAGGGACACGGTTATAGAGAGAGAGAGAGGGAGGGACACGGTTATAGAGAGAGAGAGGGAGGGACACGGTTATAGAGAGAGAGAGAGGGAGGGACACGGTTATAGAGAGAGAGAGAGAGAGAGAGACACGGTTATAGAGAGAGAGAGAGAGGGAGGGACACGGTTATAGAGAGAGAGAGAGGGAGGGACACGGTTATAGAGAGAGAGAGAGAGGGAGGGACACGGTTATAGAGAGAGAGAGAGAGAGAGGGACACGGTTATAGAGAGAGAGAGAGGGAGGGACACGGTTATAGAGAGAGAGAGAGAGAGAGGGACACGGTTATAGAGAAAGAGAGAGGGAGGGACACGATTATAGAGAGAGAGAGAGAGGGACACGGTTATAGAGAGAGAGAGAGAGAGGGACACGGTTATAGAGAGAGAGAGAGAGGGACACGGTTATAGAGAGAGAGAGAGGGAGGGACACGGTTATAGAGAGAGAGAGAGAGGGACACGGTTATAGAGAGAGAGAGACAGAGGGACACGGTTATAGAGAGAGAGAGAGAGGGACACGGTTATAGAGAGAGAGAGAGAGAGGGACACGGTTATAGAGAGAGAGAGAGAGAGGGACACGGTTATAGAGAGAGAGAGAGAGGGACACGGTTATAGAGAGAGAGAGAGGGAGGGACACGGTTATAGAGAGAGAGAGAGAGAGGGACACGGTTATAGAGAGAGAGAGAGAGGGAGGGACACGGTTATAGAGAGAGAGAGAGAGAGGGACACGGTTATAGAGAGAGAGAGAGAGGGACACGGTTATAGAGAGAGAGAGAGGGAGGGACACGGTTATAGAGAGAGAGAGAGGGAGGGACACGGTTATAGAGAGAGAGAGAGAGAGGGACACGGTTATAGAGAGAGAGAGAGAGAGGGACACGGTTATAGAGAGAGAGAGAGAGAGACACGGTTATAGAGAGAGAGAGAGGGAGGGACACGGTTATAGAGAGAGAGAGAGAGGGAGGGACACGGTTATAGAGAGAGAGAGAGGGACACGGTTATAGAGAGAGAGAGAGAGGGAGGGACACGGTTATAGAGAGAGAGAGAGAGAGAGGGACACGGTTATAGAGAGAGAGAGGGAGGGACACGGTTATAGAGAGAGAGAGAGAGGGACACGGTTATAGAGAGAGAGAGGGAGGGACACGGTTATAGAGAGAGAGAGAGGGAGGGACACGGTTATAGAGAGAGAGAGAGAGAGGGACACGGTTATAGAGAGAGAGAGAGGGAGGGACACGGTTATAGAGAGAGAGAGAGGGAGGGACACGGTTATAGAGAGAGAGAGAGGGAGGGACACGGTTATAGAGAGAGAGAGAGAGGGAGGGACACGGTTATAGAGAGAGAGAGAGAGAGGGACACGGTTATAGAGAGAGAGAGAGAGGGACATGGTTATAGAGAGAGAGAGAGAGGGACACGGTTATAGAGAGAGAGAGAGAGGGACACGGTTATAGAGAGAGAGAGAGGGACACGGTTATAGAGAGAGAGAGAGGGAGGGACACGGTTATAGAGAGAGAGAGAGGGAGGGACACGGTTATAGAGAGAGAGAGGGAGGGACACAGTTATAGAGAGAGAGAGAGGGAGGGACATGGTTATAGAGAGAGAGAGAGAGGGACACGGTTATAGAGAGAGAGAGAGAGGGACATGGTTATAGAGAGAGAGAGAGAGGGACACGGTTATAGAGAGAGAGAGAGAGAGGGACACGGTTATAGAGAGAGAGAGAGAGGGACACGGTTATAGAGAGAGAGAGAGGGAGGGACACGGTTATAGAGAGAGAGAGAGGGAGGGACACGGTTATAGAGAGAGAGAGAGGGAGGGACACGGTTATAGAGAGAGAGGGAGAGGGACACGGTTATAGAGAGAGAGAGAGAGGGAGGGACAAGGTTATAGAGAGAGAGAGAGAGGGAGGGACACGGTTATAGAGAGAGAGAGAGAGAGAGGGGCACGGTTATAGAGAGAGAGAGAGAGGGACACGGTTATAGAGAGAGAGAGAGAGGGACACGGTTATAGAGAGAGAGAGAGGGAGGGACACGGTTATAGAGAGAGAGAGAGGGACACGGTTATAGAGAGAGAGAGAGGGAGGGACACGGTTATAGAGAGAGAGAGGGAGGGACACGGTTATAGAGAGAGAGAGAGAGAGGGACACGGTTATAGAGAGAGAGAGAGAGGGACACGGTTATAGAGAGAGAGAGAGGGAGGGACACGGTTATAGAGAGAGAGAGAGAGAGGGACACGGTTATAGAGAGAGAGAGAGAGAGGGACACGGTTATAGAGAGAGAGAGAGAGGGAGGGACACGGTTATAGAGAGAGAGAGAGAGGGACACGGTTATAGAGAGAGAGAGAGGGAGGGACACGGTTATAGAGAGAGAGAGAGAGAGGGACACGGTTATAGAGAGAGAGAGAGAGGGAGGGACACGGTTATAGAGAGAGAGAGAGAGAGAGGGACACGGTTATAGAGAGAGAGAGAGAGGGACACGGTTATAGAGAGAGAGAGAGAGGGAGGGACACGGTTATAGAGAGAGAGAGAGGGAGGGACACGGTTATAGAGAGAGAGAGAGGGAGGGACACGGTTATAGAGAGAGAGAGAGAGAGGGACACGGTTATAGAGAGAGAGAGAGGGAGGGACACGGTTATAGAGAGAGAGAGAGAGGGACACGGTTATAGAGAGAGAGAGAGAGGGACACGGTTATAGAGAGAGAGAGAGGGAGGGACACGGTTATAGAGAGAGAGAGAGAGAGAGGGAGGGACACGGTTATAGAGAGAGAGAGGGAGGGACACGGTTATAGAGAGAGAGAGAGGGAGGGACACGGTTATAGAGAGAGAGAGAGAGAGGGACACGGTTATAGAGAGAGAGAGAGAGAGGGACACGGTTATAGAGAGAGAGAGAGGGACACGGTTATAGAGAGAGAGAGAGGGAGGGACACGGTTATAGAGAGAGAGAGAGAGGGACACGGTTATAGAGAGAGAGAGAGAGGGACACGGTTATAGAGAGAGAGAGAGAGGGAGGGACACGGTTATAGAGAGAGAGAGAGAGGGACACGGTTATAGAGAGAGAGAGAGGGAGGGACACGGTTATAGAGAGAGAGAGAGAGAGGGACACGGTTATAGAGAGAGAGAGAGAGGGAGGGACACGGTTATAGAGAGAGAGAGAGAGAGGGACACGGTTATAGAGAGAGAGAGAGAGGGACACGGTTATAGAGAGAGAGAGAGGGAGGGACACGGTTATAGAGAGAGAGAGAGGGAGGGACACGGTTATAGAGAGAGAGAGAGAGAGGGACACGGTTATAGAGAGAGAGAGAGGGAGGGACACGGTTATAGAGAGAGAGGGAGGGACACGGTTATAGAGAGAGAGAGAGAGGGACACGGTTATAGAGAGAGAGAGAGGGAGGGACACGGTTATAGAGAGAGAGAGAGGGAGGGACACGGTTATAGAGAGAGAGAGAGAGAGGGACACGGTTATAGAGAGAGAGAGAGGGAGGGACACGGTTATAGAGAGAGAGAGAGGGAGGGACACGGTTATAGAGAGAGAGAGAGGGAGGGACACGGTTATAGAGAGAGAGAGAGAGAGAGGGACACGGTTATAGAGAGAGAGAGAGGGAGGGACACGGTTATAGAGAGAGAGAGAGGGAGGGACACGGTTATAGAGAGAGAGAGAGAGAGGGACACGGTTATAGAGAGAGAGAGAGGGAGGGACACGGTTATAGAGAGAGAGAGAGAGAGGGACACGGTTATAGAGAGAGAGAGAGGGAGGGACACGGTTATAGAGAGAGAGAGAGGGAGGGACACGGTTATAGAGAGAGAGAGAGAGAGGGACACGGTTATAGAGAGAGAGAGAGGGAGGGACACGGTTATAGAGAGAGAGAGAGGGACACGGTTATAGAGAGAGAGAGAGAGGGACACGGTTATAGAGAGAGAGAGAGGGAGGGACACGGTTATAGAGAGAGAGAGAGGGAGGGACACGGTTATAGAGAGAGAGAGAGGGAGGGACACGGTTATAGAGAGAGAGAGAGAGAGGGACACGGTTATAGAGAGAGAGAGAGGGAGGGACACGGTTATAGAGAGAGAGAGAGAGAGGGAGGGACACGGTTATAGAGAGAGAGAGAGAGAGGGACACGGTTATAGAGAGAGAGAGAGGGAGGGACACGGTTATAGAGAGAGAGAGAGAGAGGGACACGGTTATAGAGAGAGAGAGAGGGAGGGACACGGTTATAGAGAGAGAGAGAGAGGGAGGGACACGGTTATAGAGAGAGAGAGAGGGACACGGTTATAGAGAGGGAGAGAGAGAGGGACACGGTTATAGAGAGAGAGAGAGAGAGGGACACGGTTATAGAGAGAGAGAGAGGGAGGGACACGGTTATAGAGAGAGAGAGAGAGAGGGACACGGTTATAGAGAGAGAGAGAGGGAGGGACACGGTTATAGAGAGAGAGAGAGAGAGGGACACGGTTATAGAGAGAGAGAGAGGGAGGGACACGGTTATAGAGAGAGAGAGAGAGAGGGACACGGTTATAGAGAGAGAGAGGGAGGAACACGGTTATAGAGAGAGAGAGAGAGGGACACGGTTATAGAGAGAGAGAGGGAGGGACACGGTTATAGAGAGAGAGAGAGGGAGGGACACGGTTATAGAGAGAGAGAGAGAGGGACACGGTTATAGAGAGAGAGAGAGAGAGGGACACGGTTATAGAGAGAGAGAGAGGGACACGGTTATAGAGAGAGAGAGAGAGGGACACGGTTATAGAGAGAGAGAGAGGGAGGGACACGGTTATAGAGAGAGAGAGAGAGAGGGACACGGTTATAGAGAGAGAGAGAGGGACACGGTTATAGAGAGAGAGAGAGAGGGAGGGACACGGTTATAGAGAGAGAGAGAGGGACACGGTTATAGAGAGAGAGAGAGGGAGGGACACGGTTGAAGGGGCTTTTATTTGAGGACTTGTCCCCTTTAAATTTCTCCATGTTGCCCCTCACTAAGATGGCGGGCAGCTGCCCTCCCTCCCCATGGTGGCGGTTTGTGCCCCTCAACAAGATGGCGGCCCTCCCTGCTTCTCCATCTTTGATTGGTGGAGAAGGGGCGAGTCGCCCCTCATAAAGATGGCGGGCAGCACCCGACCCGTTCCCCTTCACCAATTGCCCCGCAGGCGCTGCGTGCGCAGATTCGTCTTTTTACGGTTTGTGCCCCTCAAAAAGATGGCGGGCCTCCCTCCTTCTCCTTCGCTGATTGGTGGAGAGGCGGGGTGGGGGCGTCGCCCCTCAACAAGATGGCGGGCCACCCACTTGATCGTCGCTGATTGGTGGAGAATGGGAGTTGCCCCTCAACAAGATGGCGGGCCTCCCTCTTGATCGTCGCTGATTGGTGGAAAAGTGGTTCTGCCCCTCAACAAGATGGCGGGCCTCCCTCCTTCTCCACGTTGATTGGTGGAGAAGTGGAGTCGCCCCTCAACAAGATGGCGGGCTTCACTCATTCTCCTCGCTGATTGGTGGAAAAGTGGTTCTGCCCCTCAACAAGATGGCGGGCCTCCCTCCTTCTCCACGTTGATTGGTGGAGAAGTGGAGTCGCCCCTCAACAAGATGGCGGGCTTCACTCATTCTCCTCGCTGATTGGTGGAGAGGGGGAGTTGCCCCTCAATAAGATGGCGGGGGGCGGATGTGACGCGGTTACCGGGCGGTTCCGCTCAGTCTGAAGGTCGGGGAGAGATGGCGGCCGGTTTGTTGCTGCGGAGAATCTGCGGGTCCGGGGCCCGAGTCCTGGCCCAGGGGGCGGCTCCCAGGTACCGGGGGGGGGGACCGGACCGGACCGTAACCACCCCGTATCCCCCCGCGTATCCCCCCCCCCCGTATCCACCCCCCCCCGTATCCACCCCGTATTCCCCCCCCCCCCGTATCCACCCCGTATCCCCCCGCGTATCCCCCCCCCCCCGTATCCACCCCACCCCCCCGTAACCACCCCGTATCCCCCGTAACCACCCCCCCCCCGTAACCACCCCGTATCCACCCCATATCCACCCCGTATCCACCCCCCCCCCCCCCCCGTATCCACCCCGTATCCCCCCCCCCCCCCGTATCCACCCCACCCCCCGTAACCACCCCGTATCCACCCCATATCCACCCCGTATCCACCCCCCCCCCGTATCCACCCCGTATCCCCCCCCCCCCCCCGTATCACACACCCCCACCGTATCTGCGCCAGGGGGGCGGCTCCCAGTTACTGGGGGGGTCACAGGGTCAGAGAGGGGGGTAGCCGGGGGGGGTCACGGACAGAGAGGGGGAGTCGGGGGTCACAGTGTCGAGGGGTCACGGGGGGGTCAGAGAGGGGGAGTCGGGGGGGTCACAGGGTCAGAGGTGGAGTCGGGGGGGGGTCAGAGAGGGGGAGTCGGGGGGGTTACAGTGTCGGGGGGTCACAGGGTCAGAGAGGGGAGTCGGGGGGGTCACAGGGTCAGAGAGGGGGAGTCGGGGGGTTCACAGGGTCAGAGGGGGGGTTCACAGGGTCAGAGAGGGGGGTCACAGGGTTCAGAGAGGGGGAGTCGGGGGGGTCACAGGGTCAGAGAGGGGGAGTCGGGGGGGTCACAGGGTCAGAGAGGGGGGTCAAAGGGTCAGAGAGGGGGTCACAGTGTCGGGGGGGTCACAGGGTCAGAGAGGGGGAGTCGGGGGTGTCACAGTGTCGGGGTTCACAGGGTCAGAGAGGGGGAGTCGGGGGGGTCACAGGGTCAGAGAGGGGGGTCACAGGGTCAGAGAGGGGGAGTCGGGGGGGGGCACAGTGTCGGGGGGGTTCACAGGGTCAGAGAGGGGGTCACAGTGTCGGGGGTCACAGGGTCAGAGAGGGGTGGTGTCGGGAGGTCACGGTCAGAGAGGGGGGGTAACGGGGGGGGGTCACAAGGTCAGAGAGGTTGAGTCGGGTGGGTCACAGGGTCAGAGAGGGGGAGTCGGGGGGGGTCATGGACAGAGAGGGGGAGTCGGGGGTCACAGTGTCGAGGGGTCACGGGGGGGTCAGAGAGGGGGAGTCGGCAGGGTCAAAGTGTCGGGGGGTCACAGGGTCAGAGAGGGGGAGACGGGGGTCACAGTGTCGGGGGGGGTCACAGGGTCAGAAAGGGGGAGTCGGGGGGGGTCACAGTGTCGGGGGGTCACAGGGTCAGAGAGGGGGAGTCGGGGGGGTTCACAGGGTCAGAGGGGGGGTTCACAGGGTCAGAGAGGGGGAGTCGGTGGGGTCACAGGGTCAGAGAGGGGGAGTCGGGGGGGGTCACCGGGTCAGAGAGGGGGTGTCGGGGGGGTTCACAGGGTCAGAGAGGGGGGTCACAGTGTCGGGGGGTTCACAGGGTCAGAGAGGGGGAGTCGGGGGGGTCACAGGGTCAGAGAGGGGGAGTCGGGGGGGGTCACAGTGTCAGAGAGGGGGAGTCGGGGGGGTCACAGGGTCAGAGAGGGGGAGTCGGGGGGGGTCACCGGGTCAGAGAGGGGGTGTCGGGGGGGGTCACCGGGTCAGAGAGGGGTGTGTCGGGGGGGGTCACAGGGTCAGAGAGGGGGGTAACGGGGGGGTCACAAGCTCAGAGAGGTTGAGTCGGGTGGGTCACAGGGTCAGAGAGGGGGAGACGGGGGGGGGGTCACGGACAGAGAGGGGGAGTCGGGGGTCACAGTGTCGAGGGGTCACGGGGGGGTCAGAGAGGGGGAGTCGGCGGGGTCAAAGTGTCGGGGGGGTCACAGGGTCAGAGAGGGGGAGTCGGCGGGGTCACAGTGTCGAGGGGTCACGGGGGGTCACAGGGTCAGAGGGGGAGTCGGGGGGGTCACAGTGTCGGGGGGTCACAGGGTCAGAGAGGGGGAGTCGGGGGGGGTCAAGGTCAGAGAGGGGGAGTCATGGGGGGTCACAGGGTCAGAGAGGGGGGTCACAGTGTGGGGGGGGTCACAGGGTCAGAGAGGGGGAGTCGGGGGTGTCACATTGTCGGGGGGGTCAAAGGGTCAGAGAGGGGGGGTCAAAGGGTCAGAGAGGGGGGTCACAGTGTCGGGGGGGTCACAGTGTCGGGGGGGTCACAGTGTCGGGGGGGTCACAGTGTCGGGGGGGTTCATAGGGTCGGAGAGGGTTCATAGGGTCAGAGAGGGGGAGTCGGGGGGGGGTCACAGGGTCAGAGGGGGGGTCACAGGGTCAGAGAGGGGGAGTCGGGGGGGTTCACGGTCAGAGGGGGGGTCACAGGGTCAGAGAGGGGGAGTCGGGGGGGTCACAGTGTCGGGGGGTCACAGGATCAGAGGGGGGTCACAGTGTCGGGGGGGGTCACGGTCAGAGAGGGGGAGTCGGGTGCGTCACAGGGTCAGAGAGGGGGAGTCGGGGGAACACAGGGTCAGAGAGGGGGGTCACAGTGTCGGGGGGGGGTCACAGGGTCAGAGAGGGGGAGTCGGGGGGGGGGGTCACAGTGTCAATCGGTCACAGGGTCAGAGAGGGGGAGTCGGGGGTCACAGGGTCAGAGAGGGGGGTCACAGTGTCGGGGGATCATGGGTCAGAGAGGGAGAGTCGGGGGGGTGTCACAGTGTCGGGGGGGTCACGGGGTCAGAGAGGGGGTGTCGGGGGTCACAGGGTCAGAGGGGGGTGTCGGGGGGGTCACAGTGTCGGGGGGTCACAGGGTCAGAGAGGGGGTGTCGGGGGGGTCACAGTGTCGGGGGGTCACAGGGTCAGAGAGGGGGAGTCGGGGGGTCACAGTGTCGGGGGGTCACAGGGTCAGAGAGGGGGAGTCGGGGGGTCACAGTGTCGGGGGGTCACAGGGTCAGAGAGGGGGAGTCGGGGGGTCACAGGGTCAGAGAGGGGGAGTCGGGGGGTCACAGGGTCAGAGAGGGGGAGTCGGGGGGTCACAGGGTCAGAGAGGGGGAGTCGGGGGGTCACAGGGTCAGAGAGGGGGAGTCGGGGGCGTCGCAGTGTCGGGGGGGTCACAGGGTCAGAGAGGGGGAGTCGGGGGGGTCACAGGGTCAGAGAGGGGGGGTCACAGGGTCAGAGAGGGGGAGTCGGGGGGGTCACCGGGTCAGAGAGGGGGGTCACAGGGTCAGAGAGGGGGAGTCGGGGGGTCACAGGGTCAGAGAGGGGGGGTCACCGGGTCAGAGAGGGGGAGTCGGGGGGGGGTCACCGGGTCAGAGAGGAGGTGTCAGGGGGGGTTCACGGGGTCAGAGAGGGGGGGGTCACAGTGTCGGTGGGTCACAGGGTCAGAGAGGGGGGTAACGGGGGGGTCACAAGGTCAGAGAGGTTGAGTCGGGTGGGTCACAGGGTCAGAGAGGGGGAGACGGGGGGGTCACGGACAGAGAGGGGGAGTCGGGGGTCACAGTGTCGAGGGGTCACGGGGGGGGTCAGAGAGGGGGTCACAGGGTCAGAGAGAGGGGGTCAGAGAGGGGGAGTCGGGGGGGGTCACAGTGTCGGGGGGTCACAGGGTCAGAGAGGGGGTGTCGGGGGGGTCACAGTGTCGGGGGGGTCACAGGGTCAGAGAGGGGGTGTCGGGGGGTCACAGGGTCAGAGAGGGGGAGTCGGGGGGGGTCACAGTGTCGGGGGGTTACAGGGTCAGAGAGAGGGGGGTCAGAGAGGGGGAGTCGGGGGGGGTCACAGTGTCGGGGGGGTCACAGGGTCACAGTGTCGGGGGGGTCACAGAGTCAGAGAGCGGTGGAGTCGGGGATCACAGGGTCAGAGAGAGGGGGGTCAGAGGGGGAGTCGGGGGGGGTCACAGTGTCGGGGGGTCACAGGGTCACAGTGTCGGGGTCACAGGGTCAGAGAGGGGGAGTCGGGGGATCACAGGGTCAGAGAGAGGGGGAGTCGGGGGGGGGGTCACAGTGTCGGGTCACAGGGTCACAGTGTCGGGGGTCACAGGGTCAGAGAGGGGGGGAGTCGGGGGATCACAGGGTCAGAGAGAGGGGGGTCAGAGTGGGGGAGTCGGGGGGGTTCACAGTGTCGGGGGGTCACAGGGTCACAGTGTCGGGGTCACAGGGTCAGAGAGGGGGAGTCGGGGAATCACAGGGTCAGAGAGAGGGGGAGTCGGGGGGGTCACAGTGTCGGGGTCACAGGGTCACAGTGTCGGGGGGTCACAGGGTCAGAGAGAGGGGGAGTCGGGGGGGGTCACAGTGTCGGGGTCACAGGGTCACAGTGTCGGGGTCACAGGGTCAGAGAGGGGGAGTCGGGGGATCACAGGGTCAGAGAGAGGGGGAGTCGGGGGGGTCATAGTGTCGGGGTCACAGGGTCACAGTGTCGGGGGGTTCACAGGGTCAGAGAGAGGGGGAGTCGGGGGGGTCACAGTGTCGGGGTCACAGGGTCACAGTGTCGGGGTCACAGGGTCAGAGAGGGGGAGTCGGGGGATCACAGGGTCAGAGAGAGGGGGAGTCGGGGGGGGTCACAGTGTCGGGGTCACAGGGTCACAGTGTCGGGGGGTTCACAGGGTCAGAGAGAGGGGGTGTCGGCGGTA